>NW_022703041.1:21926-27012 GCF_011630105.1 Anneissia japonica | reverse complement strand
ATATATATATATATATATATATATACAAACACACGCACTAACAAACGCATACATATTGTAGCAGTCCGTTAAGTATAATAAGAACGACTGACTGACAGACAGACAGACCAGGAAACTTACCCACCATACTCCGAGACCAGAGACTTTTTAAGATTGTATTTGAAAGAGTTGAGATCAGGTAACGATTTAAAGGAAGTTTTTAAGGAATTCGCTAATTTTGGACTAGTGTAAAATATGGATTTTTTTTCTAGAAGAGGATGTATATTTTTCAAATAAAATGTTACTTTTAGCAAATCTAGTATTATGATCATGTATGTCAGACTGTTGTTTTGGAAATAGATTATAAATATGTGGGGGTAATGTTTCATTTCTAAAGCGATACATAAAAACATGGTTTTGTAATTTATGCAATTCAAATACATTTAGAACACTAAATCTGTAAAATAAAAGTTTGGTATGGGAAATATGAGTTGTCCCTGCATAAATCCTGAGAGCTCGCTTTTGTAATTTAAAAATATTTTCAACAGGGGTTGTTTCATAGGTTTTATAAGGTGGCCATACATAGGTTTTATAAGGTGGCCATTTTTAAATCTAATATGGCTGCCATAATGACCTCCGATAAAATGGTTTCTATCAAAAATTGAAAGCTATTACCATAAGGAGCATGTGCTTTTGTCCAAAACGTCCATATGGCACTATAGCTGCCTGGCGTATTATGCATACACCACTAAATATGTCGTTGTATTTGTGGCAGCCATCTTGAAATTAATGATACCCACATCAAATAAGTGTACCTGTATGCATCAGAACCATTTTAGGATTTGTAAATATATTAAAAAAAAAAAAATATGCTGAAATATGTTAAGTTTTTTTCAATTTTTGGTTAAAACTTGCCATTTTGAAAAAACACACTTCCCCTATGTGGATTTTTCTAGACTTTTAGTATGTTCATACAGAGACCTTAAGAAAATGCACTGTGCAAACAGAAATTCTGTTTCAGCAATTTTTTCAACCCTAAGATGTGTTTTTCTTGTACTATAGTCAAAATAAATGTTTTTTCTGACCCCATAATCTTCTATTGCCTCAAAACATTGAAGACCCCATAATCATCTTAACCATTCGTCATTTCTATATCAAATTTAATGGGCATACACTTCAGGTCAAGGTTGAATGTCAGATACCACAATTTTCCGTTGGCGCATCTTAATGTGTGCGTACGCGTGCGTTAACATTTATATACTGTATGCTTAAAAATATGCCTATTTTTTTTAATCAGTTATGGCTCCTTTGGTTGAAAGGTGACCCCCAATTATTATTCCATATTCTGAAAGCACGAGTTGCAGATATGATTTTATAGATCATTATGGCTGATCGGACATTGTGACGTCATCATATTGCCATTTGAATTTTAAAAAAAAAACTGAATTTTTATTTATAACATCTATATTTTTAAACTCATTTAAACGTTTCTCGCTTATTCTTTTTCGATCGTCTCCTACCTGTGAGTATGTTATAGCTGAGACAATAATCTTTCGGAAGTGTCTTTTTATTTTTCATTTTAATCACGTCATCATGGTCAAAAAGAATGAATTTTTACAGCTTTTTTATCTATCTTTCTTAAAAGATATAGAAAACATAGAACGAGAGGGCGGCAGACTGTATTTCAATGCTGTCAGACTGATATGTAGGTTACATGAAGGGGAAATTTGTGTAGCATTACCAACTAACAGAGGGTTTTAAAAAAACTTGACAATGTTTAAATTCGTGTTCCATTACCGTCCATGCTCCAAATTACTCTTTTTTAAAAAAATAACTAATTAGAGCATATTTTAACATATAAAACTTATAAATCACCAGATTTCTAAAAACTGTTTTGCATCCATTTTAAAATCTCATTATGGCAATGAAAATAAAGCACTATTACCTGTTTTAAAGACAGATCTATAGTAAAATTAATATTATTAACATTACCATCACTTATATAAACAAGCAATTCAAAGAAAATATTTGTTGAACTTAAAATGAAAGTAAACAAAGTTTTTCTTCTTCAATGATATTAAACTAGCACTCACTAATTGCAGCAGCTTCAGCATCAATTCCTGTGGAAGACATAAAATTATGATGTAATTAATATAAGGATAATATACAGCTATAATTCAACAGAAAAAATATCATTAACACCAATTTAACTACCATCAATAAAAACGTTTCTTTGTATTCCTTAAGAGACAATACAGTTTTCGATAAATGAATAAACTATTGTGATTACTTTTTTATAATCAACATGCCAATGAAAGTAAAAGTACAAGTTACATTAGACAACAAGTAGTAATATCAAGAAATGTTTTTGAGTAAGAAACTCTTATGTTAATACATCATGTCTGTGGCTTTAATTAAATCATCCAACAAGAAGTACTGAAGTGTAAGAAAAGGTAACTCCAGATTTTCATGACCCAAGGGTTGGCAAGTCTGGGAGGGGGTCATGCATACAAGATCAAGCTCGATAGTCAGACAGCTTAGGGGGGCCCCACCCAAAAAAAAAAAAAATTATCCAAAAGCTGCCACTGTCTTTGACCTTGGCGTACCGAAGGTGTGGCATTCTGCAACTGTAAATAGGTTGGTGTATGAAATGTATCACATTCATTATCTGTATCTGTCTCTTATACACATCTAGATGTGTATAAGAGACAGATATATAAGGGGCATAGTGGAGGGTGTATTAAGGTATTAGTCTAACACCCTCAAAATTTTCAAAAATATATGTTTTTATGATTTTCGTTTTTACAGAATGACGAAAAAGCGACATTTGCTATTATTATGCAGATTTCAAATTAAAATTGACCTAGTTGGCATCCCATAGAAAGGTATTAAGAATGATGTTTTAATACCATACAGCCTCACACAGCCTATAATAATAATAATAAATACTTTATTTCAACACGGTAAAACTTGATTCACCAAAGGGTGTTTTTCATCAAGGCCGTGCAAGGCCGTATAAATATAAGTAGTATAAAACAATAAAAGCAAACACAATGTAGTAAAAAAAAAATCTCAGATAAGAAAGTATAATACACACTCCAAGTAACCAAATGCACACCAGCGCGCCCGGACCCAGCATTCCGACATTAATCATGTCATCATTATGCCTGATGATGACAAAATCAATGCCGAAACACTGAATCCCAAACACGATGGCACGCATCCCAATACCCGGAGCATGCATTATACCTTCTTATGTAGTAGTTAAGTATCAAGAACAGAAGATTAAGAAACACAATACATAAATACTAAAAAATCATTTAACAGTATATAGAAGGTGAGCAAACAGAGTGAAATTGTACACTCAAGATAAAATAAACTGTTTGAATTTGACTAGACTTGGTGCATTTCTAACATTGTCATTAAGATTATTCCACAGCATGGCACCATGGTAGGTAAAACTCTTTTATTTGTATTCAGTTTTTGGTTTTTCTAAATATAAGATATCTGCTGATCTTGTGTTATACTGTGGTTCTTTTAATATGAATCTATCCCTAAGGTATGAAGGTGCATTGCCATGAAAAATCTTGTACATATTAGTAGCTTCATTATGAAATAGTTTTGAATCAAGGCTTAACCATAAGGTCTTGCAGGGCTTGGGATAAAAATAATAATAACTTTATTTATCCACGGATACTCATTTCAATCTTTTTACAAAGGTTGGTCTTCCAAGAGGCCGTGTTCTTAAACTACTGATATGATAAAAGAAAGGGAAAACAAACATGGAAAAGTAAAAACCTACCAACTGTAAAAATTAGGAACTAAATACTACTTTTAAACAATTTCAAATTCGAAATAATAAAATCTGCGGTTTCAAAAACTGGTCAGGTTTGACAATATTTTTAAAACTCTTTAAATCTTTAACATTTTTTGCTTCTTCTGATAATGAATTCCATAATTTTGATCCATGATTGGTGAAACTTTTCTTTTTGTATTCAGTTAGAGGTTTGCATAGATAAAGTTTGTCTTTAGATCTGGTATTATGTGGGCTTTCTTTAGAACTGAATCTGTTAATAAGATATTGTGGGCTTATATTATTCATAATCTTGTACATTGTAATAGCTTCGTTGTGAAAATGGTTTGTATCAAGCCTGTTCCAGTTTAATTTTTTGAGAGCTGCAGAGCTTGAATCATAACTGGACATCTTTGTAATAATTTTGGCAGCTCTATTTTGTAAAACCTGTAGCTTTTTACACCTACTACTATTACACCTTCCCCAGACAACATTACAATACTGGAAGTGTGGGGCAGTAATAGTTTTGTAAAGTGTGCATTGAATGGATTTTGGAACAATTTCACTAGATTTCTTAAGATAAAAAAGGCCTGGTAATATGTTCAATTTTTTTTGTCCATGAAAGATTCTCATCAATTACAATACCTAAATGTTTACTTTGATAAACTCTTTTTAAGCGTGTACCTTCAATTTCCAAATTTAACTCTTTTTTTATCAATTTTTGGTGTGTTCCAATTACCATGAATTCTGTTTTATTGATATTTAAGTTTAATTTGTTACAATACAACCAGTTTGCAATGTTGTCGAGATCAATATTAATTTTATCAGACATATCTTCACAATGATTAACGATAGCGGTCATTAACCATGTCAAATACCAAATAGTGTATTCATTAGTGCTAGGAGCATGATAGGTCAATGGTGTCAAACCCAAATACTCAATCTCGCAGTCTTTAGCACTGATTGTAATCGAGTAAGTATAAGACCTGTAGTAATAGAGTTAGTAAGATAAGACCTGTTGTATAATTGGTAAGCGATGGATTTCTGTTTGAATGTTGGCGTAAATTTGAATGTTGGCGTATTGGCATTCAGATTCTGAATTGATGCTATGTGCCTAGGCCAGGGCCTAGACAAGGATCGCAGGTCAAGGGCCTAGTTAGGCCAGAGGCCTACAGTAGTGTATGTGTATATATATATATATATGAAGAAGGCGTGTCCACGTGTGTTTCGAAACATATGTAGAATATAATATAACGTAACAGTAAAGAAACTCAAATACGTAAGATGTTGACTTTAGAAACACTAAAATTTATT
>NW_022703041.1:13053-19820 GCF_011630105.1 Anneissia japonica | reverse complement strand
TCCACAAACTAGGCGGCGTTCTAATTTCAATTTGAAAGCATTCGCTCGAAATGGTCTTCGGAGACACGCCCATCTTTGGGAGTACTTTTTGAAATAGGATTGCGTTTCAATGAAACCACGGCAGTCGGATCTCTCGCAGTTCTGTACTCTTTGTTTCTGTGTTTGCATTTGAACTCGTAATTTACAGAATGAATCGGCAGTTTTTACGAATGAAAGAAAACACGGGAAGAAAATAGTTAACATATTTTTACTTATTTATTTACACTTCTAGTGAGAACATATTCGAATATCACATACTGTAATATTACCAAATTCCATGACTTTCCATGACTTTCAATTATTGTCGCATATTTTCCCTGACTTTCAAGGCCTGGAAAACATGATATTAAAATTCCATGACTTTCCAGGTTTTCCATGACCCGTACGAACCCTGTTAATACACAATGATTTTTCATAGGACTTTATTCGTTGAAAAGCTACAGGGTAGCCTACGATGTTCCATCAAGTCCTTATTAAACACTGTATATGTACCTTTGATGATTTATATTATATTTATTCAACAGTGTTAACGGCTAACTTCCTTCAATATCATATATATATATATATATGTGGTACCAGATCGCAGACCTGCCAACCCTTGGGTCATGAAAAAGAATCTTAAAAAAAATCTGGAGATTTACCAAAAATCTGGAGGTTTCTAGCCAAAAGATGATGCAAGACCAAAAAGGTCATGCCACTACAAATCATTGGCCGTTGGTGGCAACATTCGAATTGAAAATGGCTGCTTGTTTATTGCCCCAAAAAGCGAGCAAGCGGCGAATACATTGAATAATAATGATCAAATCAATCAAATTATGCATAAATCGGAGTATTTTTGGGGAGGGGGAGAAATCGGGTGAAAATTACATTCTACCGGGAGAACTGGAGATTTGTTTAAATATCGGGTGACACCTGACAGGATCGGGTGAGTTGGCAGGTCTGAGATCATCTGGGCAGAGTACTCAATACCAGGGGTTGAGCTTAATAAAACTACAAAAACGAACTTGGCTTACCTTATCAACCCAATAAATTCATTCTATTCACAAAAATTGATTGCAGTGAAGGTTCTTTTTTTTTCTCGATAGAACCATGAGTAAACATTACTTATTATCAATGCAGAAAAACTTACACTGATGTTATGTAGTGCTGAAGTAAACTAGTACATTTAATTGAATGTATATATTTAAGTAATAACAATCTATAATACTTGTATTTATTTAAGTAAATGTTTGACTACTAGAATGAATTTGGCTTACCTTATCAACCCAACAAATTCATTCTATTTACAAATTTGAAATCATAAAAAAAAATTGATTGTAGTGAAGGTTCTTTTTTTCTTGATAGAACCATGAGTAAACATTACTTATTATCAATGCAGAAAAACTTACACTGATGCCATGTAGTGCTGAAGTAAACTAGTACATTTAATTGAATGTATATATTTAAGTAATAACAATCTATAATACTTGTATTTATAAGTAAATGTTTGACTACTAGAATGAATTTGGCTTACCTTATCAACCCAACAAATTCATTCTATTTACAAATTTGAAATCATAAAAAAAAATTGATTGTAGTGAAGGTTCTTTTTTTCTTGATAGAACCATGAGTAAACATTACTTATTATCAATGCAGAAAAACTTACACTGATGCCATGTAGTGCTGAAGTAAACTAGTACATTTAATTGAATGTATATATTTAAGTAATAACAATCTAATAATACCTGTATTTATTTAAGTAAATGTTTGACTACTAGAATGAATTTGGCTTACCTTATCAACTTAATAAATTCATTCTATTTACAAATTTGAAATAAAAAAAAAAATTGATTGTAGTGAAGGTTCTTTTTTTCTTGATAGAACCATGAGCAAACATTACCAATATTATCAATGCAGAAAAACTTACACTGACGCTATGTAGTGCTGAAGTAAACTAATACATTTAATTGAATGTATAAGTAATAACAATCTAATAATACCTGTATTTATTTAAGTAAATGTATGACTACTAGAATAAATACAACCCAATAATTCCAATGAAAAGGAGAGAAAAGAAAAAGACTAGAACAAAGCAAAAATCTAAACTTGACTGGACTAACTACAGCGAGCATAAAAGCAAAAAAAAAAAAAAAAAGCATGATTAAAACAGAATAAAAGAAAGAACAAAGAAATTGTGGTCATACATCAGGAGCGTACAAAAAAAAGAGTACTGTCTGTAGTACAGACTTTGAGAACTGATTACAGACCAGTAACCAGTAGCAAAGGTGGAGGCCGAAACACTGAAACATCAGTAACAGTCATTCAAAAAAACAAACAAACACAAACAGCAAACCCTTGAAAAAGGCACCAGCTAACACCTGTCAAAGCCAAGAATTATATTAAAAACAAATGGAATTGTCAACTACTACTAAACTTGAACCCATGCTGATATCAGAACACATTTTTTCAGCAAAAGCAAATTGCATTTATCCGATATTTATTAAAAATCCATTAATTAAAATGAAAGTTTTATTTCACTTCCAAATAACTATTTACTGTTTTTTGAAAATGGAATGATGTTACAATTTTAACTAAATTTGAAATCTTTTATGAGAATTAATATGGTATTTATTGTAAATTTCATTAGTGAAATGATAATTAATGCAAATGAGAAATTAGCATATACACACACAAACACAGTGTTCTTATTACCATCTTCCATTCTGCAAGGTTAATACCAAAGTTCCAAATTTTAGTTATTGTAGTAACAAAGAACTACCGACAACATGAACACAGATAAAAATTGACCCCTCTTCCTTGGGGAGTTTATTACAAACAGAAGATCATTGTAAAATACTATTGGTAATATAGAAATACTTGGCTATAATAGAAAAAAACAAACAAACAAAAACAATAACATAGCACCAATGATAATACAGTTAATTTTTTAGTGTGAATAATTGGGAATAGCATGCAATTAACAGAAATATTAAATTTATTTGACTGGTTATTCATGCAGGCCAAAGAGAACTGCTTTATTTTTTAATTTTGTAATTTGTAAAAGTAAGAGCTCTTTCTCAATTAACTTCATTATGATACAAAATAGGCAGTATAAACCTATTTCATAAAAGTATTTCAGGATTATCAATTAAAAAAAGCCTACTCCTGAAGGAAGGATAGTGGCCTTGCCCTTTTTTTTAAACCAAGATAGGTTACAGCCTTGTTCCCTACTTTAACTAAAAAGAGCTGAAATTCATGTAAATTAGGCTGTGTTCCCATTATAAGTTCATGGAAAAATGAAATATTCCTATTTTTATTTTTTTTATTTTTATTTTTATTTATTTTTTATTTTTAATCTATTTTATTTTAAACACATACTGCTGTTTTGTGTATGTTCCTTACTGGGCAATCCAATCCAATCCAATCAGAACATTTGTAAAGCGCCTTTCTTTGCAGATACGAAGTGCTGCACCCCACATATTTAGGCACCTCACAACCCACAAGCAGCTGTGATCATTGCCTAACCCATGCACAGAACAAGTAAACAAATCAAAAGAAGCAGTGGCAAAGTTTGGAATCATAAATAAACCAGAACCCTGCGGGTGTGTATGTTCCTTTGTAGGTAAACAGGTCCTAGAGGGTTTTGTGGTCTGTTATTGGTTTATAATGGAGGATTGTAAATATCTATATATCTATTGATGTAATGGCAGGGCTGTTGAGAGTGGCCACGCGCCTCAGGTAGGCCAAGCTGTCTGGACTCAATGGGAAGGGATCTGACCCCTAATTTACTATGGAATAATTTTATCAGACCTCCATAAGATTTTATCCATGGTCTAAGGCACCACAGACCCGTCGTCTGTGACTATATTGCAAATCCCACAACTAAAGCTGACAGTTTTGGAACCATTAGTTGACATCCCAATTTACAATAATGTTGACAATGCCATCATGGGTGACAAGTAGTGGTCTCCCGTAATCTTGGTAATACGCAAGCGCAGGAGTCATCGTGGAGTGACAAGTAGGCGTCTCCCAAAATATGGGTAACACGAGAGCGCAGGAAACAACAGTATGGCATCACAACAACCGACTACTGACGACCACGCACGCGTTGTATAGTAGATAAAGCATACCTCCATGGATAAAGCACGTGCATCGTCCATTATTTTCCCAAACATCTGCATACAGTATTTACCTGTCAATACTGTAACCCCATAACAACCGTCTAAACTGACGACCAACTCACCCCCAACATCAGTCCATCACATCCCCCACCCCAAGATCAGTCCCTCATATGCTGTATATTTATGTCCATTTGGGGGCCCCAGGTTTTCCCAAACATCATTTTGATAGACCTCCCAAGCCAAACATCATTTTGATAGACCTCCCAAGGTCCATCACATACTGTAGCCTGTTTACTTATGGTTCTCCTCACCCTGGACTGTCCATCACATGCTGGAGACTTGTCAATTGAGACCTCCCCCATCACCAATGCCAGTCCATCACATGCTGTATATTTATATGTCCATAACTTCCGCCACCCCCAGGTCCGAATATCAGATGCTGTATACATACTGTATATCCATTATTTTCCAAAACATCATAGACCACCCAAGGAGCATCACATTGTGTCCCACCCCCAATGTCACTCCATCACATGCTGTATATGTGTCCAATTTTCCCCACCCCAGGTCCGGAATATCAGATGCTGTACATTTATGCCAATTGTTTTCCCAAATAAAATGTGATAGATGGTCAGTCCATCACATGCTGTAAATTTATGTGTCCATAATTTTAAGGTTCTCCCCCACCCAGGACTGTCCATCAGATGCTGTATTTTCTGGCCATTATTTTCCCAAACATCATTTCAAAGTTCAAAGTAATTTTATTGTCAATAGTACAAGTAGTAAAATTGAAATTTGATGAAGCTCTCTTCCCCCCTCCCTCCCACTAAACAACTAATGTTTTGATGAAATCTCCCCCACCCACCCTCAGGTTCGTCCGTCCGTCCGTCTATTTTATGACAGTGAGTGGTACATTGGTATGGTCACCGAGAGGTCAGATGAGGAGAATGATGTGTATGTCAAGTTCATGAAGTGAGCAAGAACATCCAACACTCTATCTTGGCAACAAAACACATACAATGAATGCTGGATACCATTGCAAGACATAATATGCATTGTTTCGGCTCCACAGCTATTGGGTCCTGGTGGTCGCCACTACAAACTTACAAATGAAGATTTTGAGATGATTAAAACTAAACTTCCAGAATTTATTAAGTAAAGGAACTGGGACTCAAAATTAAGAGTATCATCAGCAAAGAATCAATGGTTTAAAAACTTTCTTGTAGTAAGTTGGTCTTAATAATAATACGATGTCACGAGTTCTCAACTTCGCAATAAATTTTGCTCAAGAACCATACAGGCCACCATATGATGCGAACCCTTGACATCCATGTAAATGTACAGAATCTAACTGAATGCAAATGGGTAATTCCATGTCAAATCAACCAAAAAAAACCTCAATCTCTCGGAATTTGTTCAAATTTTTGTATGTTGTTGGGACCCATGAAAAATGATCAGAAATGAAAAATTTTTTCTCTAGGCCTCCTAATTAGCGAGATATCTGCTAACGAACTTTTGGCTAATTAGCGATACCTTGCGTGTTTAACCGACCATATCTGGAAAAGCGTGGCACCTACAGATCTGATTTTGGTGTCATTTTAAAGCTATTGAGTAGCTCTATAACTTTATTAATAAATGCTAAGTCCTCAATTCAAATATAAAAAAAGTTATGACAGGTTGTAAAGTTCAAAGTTGAATAAAAAAAATATATATCTTTTTTTGTTTTGAAATTCATGTTAGAGATACCTAATGATGTAAAGAAGCTTCCCTATAAGTTTGGTGATGGGCGCTCCAAAAGTTCCTGAACAATGAGCAAGTATTATGTATACTTGTCAATTCGAAATTGCATTTTCCGTATAATAACACAGTATTGTACCTATATAGGAAAACCAATAGTACACCATACTGCTTAGTTTTATATGTAGGTATGAGAAAATTAAACTGGCATCACTTGAAAATTCTCAGGTGGAAATTCCTTGGGATTTTCAAGGTGGATATTTCTTTGAATTTCAAAATAGGAACCTGGTATTCCCATTGGAAAATCCCAGATTAGCACTGACCTACAGTATCAGGATTTTTCAGAATAGTTTCTGAAGTCATTTCAAGATGTCACAAAGCAAGACTCATTATATATTAAGGCAGACTTTCTGCTTTGATCCATTTGGAATACATAAAAAAAAGAATAAATCAGGTTTAAGGGAAGTAACTGAAAAGCTTATTGCAGACCATCCACACAATGCCGCAAGAAGCTTGCAAAACAACAGCCAGAATTAAAAGTGTGTGAGTTACCATTACCATCTGTAACTTCAACTAGCAGTAGTGAAGATGATGGCAATGGGAATGTTCCTGGTTCTTCTATGGATACTGAATTTCACACCTCTGTGACTGACCTACAAACATTGAATAAGTCTTTGGAACTAATAGGTGAATCACCTGTTGACAAAAAACGACTACAAAGGGACAAGTATGTGAAAGGTAAGACACGGAAAATTGGTGAAATTGTCAAGAAAAAGTTAGAAACTACTATGGGTATGTCAATGATCGAATTCCAAAATGATGGTCAGGAGATGATTCAGCAACTGAAAGACAAATTTAAATCAACTGACAGAATAAGTGAAAAGCTTCAGG
>NW_022703041.1:2768-12764 GCF_011630105.1 Anneissia japonica | reverse complement strand
TTATATTTACTGTATGTGCCAGGGCTGTCTCTTATATACAACTAGATGTGTATAAATGTACTGATCAGTTTATTGAACATTAATATGCTTCTTAAAATAATGATTCCATAATACAATATAATGTAATTGAAAAATGTCCTAATTTTTGAAATTGCATGCAGTAATATGTATAATTGCTTGCTGATAAGGAAGTGTCCATCACTAATTTATTGAGACTTTTTATTTTACATTGTAATTCAACTTTAAAACCTAAATTCCTAAATGAAGAGTTACTTTTGGTTATACTACAGTATACACATATTAGCACACATCACTCTGTTAATGTACAAAAAGTGCTATTTCGAAAGGACATGTCATATATATATATAATTGCTCACTGTTCAGGAACTTTTGGAGCGCCCATCACCAAACTTATAGGGAAGCTTCTTTACATCATTAGGTATCTCTAACATGAATTTCAAAAAAAAAAAAAGATATATATTTTTTTTATTCAACTTTGAACTTTACAACCTGTCATAACTTGTTTATATTTGAATTGAGGACTTAGCATTTATTAATAAAGTTATAGAGCTACTCAATAGCTTTAAAATGACACCAAAATCAGCTCTGTAGGTGCCATACTTTTCGAGATATGGTCGGTTAAACACGCAAGGTATCGCTAATTAGCCAAAAGTTCGTTAGCAGATATCTCGCTAATTAGGAGGCCTAGAGAAAAAAATTTTCATTTCTGATCGTTTCTCATGGGCCTCAACAACATACAAAAATTTGAACAAAATCCGAGAGATTGAGGTTTTTTTTTGGTTGATTTGACATGGAATTACCCAAATGTAACTAATCGTAAGTTTTTCAAAGTTTGCCATTTGTGTATTCCATAGAAATTGGCTTTTATGGACTGATTATAAGTTAAATAGTAGAAGACATTAATGTTAATGTATCCTTTTCTCTTTATACACATTGCTTGAAGTCAAATTTTATGAAAAATGGCTCCATTTCAAACAGACAAGGCACCTTGAAGGAGTTGAGTAGCAAAGCTGAAATTTTGTGTACATATTACTATGATACCTATCTTCGGGTCATCCGGGGTCACGAACGTCGAGCCATTTAAAGGATTTTTCTGGCTGGGGCCCATTTTGGGACTCTGTATTTTCTGATTTAAAGCTTTAATGGGATTGTTATTACTTCTGGATGTAGTCCTGTGACCATAGATTATATTCAAGTAGAATGGAGCCCATGTTACCCCTAGTTTTCATTCAGGGTCACCCCAAAAATTGAAAATAAACTTAATCGCTCATTCTGGACCCTACTTTAGGCAATCATAACTTGAAATCTAAAGATGATACTTTAAATCTGAGTGCAGATTCGTAAAATTTGGCAAAAAGTAAGTCAGAATACCAACTTTGAGCTCTTTGTCTTGTCCGTAGGCCGAAATATGGCATTCTGAAATCCGAAATTATTCAAAATGTCACTTTTCGCGATTCGCGAGTGTCCAGTCCAGAAAATTTCAAAGGGCCATATCTCAAAAACGACATGGATTATGACTTTCATATTTTGCATGTGTCCATGTGAGCAACATCATCATTCTGACCAAATTTCATTAAAATCTGAGGGGGTCACCTGGGGACCTCTGGTTGATTTGACATGGAATGACCCCAATAACTTTTGAACAAAAAAATAGGTTAGATACCGGTCTGAAGTTGCTCAAAACATTGACATCAAGGCCAGTTTTCTTTAAAATAGGTTTAACCACAGCGCACTTATAAAAATCAGGAAAACCACCAGATGATAATGAGACATTTACAAGCTTTGTAATCAAAGGCAGAATAATATTAATATGCTTACTGAGCAGCTCAGTTGGACAGTCAAGACATGATGACTTAGATAAGTATTTCCTAAGCAGACATAATATATATTCACGTCTCAGATAGAAGAGAACTCAGAAAAAACCACATAACAGTGAGCATTATAGGTGGGATCGCCAGGACAAGGATCCAATGTGTCAAGCTCATGGCGAATATCAGCAACCTTTCCAACAAAGAAGTTGGCAAACCTGTTAGTCAATCTTCAGGGCAATCAAAATCATGGCAGTGATTTTTTGTTTTGATTAAGTAGACAATTCAATGCATTGAATGAAGACTTCATATCAGTGCAACCAGATAACAAGTTCCTGAAGTAAATTGACTTTGGAGTCAAGAACAGCAAATTTGACACATCGTTTAGCAGCAAAAAATGTGTCACGGTTAGTATCAGATTTGTCCTTCATAAACTTGCGCTAACACTGTCAGCGAAAACGATGTGCCTGCACAATCTCTTCATTATACCATGCAGGATCCTGTGGTTCTTTTCACAATCCTGGTTATCATAGGTGCAGCTTGATTGAGACATTTAGATAGATTTATTATTATCATTATTATTATTATTATTATTATTATTATTATTATTATCATCTAGGTTCACTATGAGACAAGGCTTGCCTTCTAATTGTGATCCTAACAATGGCATTTCTTATTATTATTATTTTTTTTTTTACATTTCTCGTTTTCATGTCATTGTTGAATAAAGTTGAATAAAAGTTGAAAGCAAAGGAAATACCAACAGCCATGTCATTCCAGAATCATCACAAGCCAATAAGGGTGAAAGTTCGGATGTCAAGTCAAGCTCAAATTTCTCGTGGTCTATTAAACCTAAAGGGCGATACGAAATTGTTTTGGGAACAACTTCCGGCTTAGTGAGAACAATATTAGCACAAACAACAGAATGGTCAGAGTGATGATTCCGATGGATAAAGTGATCAACAAGTTGAACATCAGGAGACCTGACAATAAGAGGATCTAAAATGTGTCCAGCATCATGTGTGGATTCAGTAACAAGCTGAACAAGACCAGCCGATGAAAGGTCATTTTTTTTTTTATGTTTGTGAAGGGCGTGGAATAAGTGGGCACGGCATGCCCATCAACTGAATGCCACACCCACTGGCTTCCACTTTGGACGGTCTATTTCGTTTTTCTGGCTAAAGATGCAAAATCAGCAAAATTGATTTCAAGAATTTTATTATCAGCCGATATTAGAACTCCAGTGGATATGATTACACTTTATTGGCTTAAACTAAATGATCTATGGACAAACCAGATATTACTAGTGTTTAAATGTTTAAATGGTAATGCCCCTAAATATCTGTTTTCTAAATTCACCTTTAAACACTCTGTTCATTCTCACCCTACTAGAAATCAAATATCAAATGCAAATTCAAACTGGGGTAAGCATATACTTCATACCAGAGCTGCTCATCATTTTTAACAATCTTTCTCAATTCGTAACAATTTTTAATTCTCTTTCTATGTATAAAAAAGAGGACTTTGTCTGTATTCAGTTAGACTGTACCTTTCCTTTTGTTTAATTTAACTTGTTTTTATTTTGGTATGGTAGTTTTCATTTTACTGCTTTCATTTCAGTTTATACTACAGTACCTTATTGTTTTTTATTTACATTTAGTTACTTTTGAATTTCATGATTGTAAGCACTTTTTATTTGGTTATATTTACTGTATGTGCCAGGGCTTCCTTGAAAAGCAGTGCTTGTCACTGAATGGATACCCCCTGGTTTAAAGAAAGCTTTAAATATACATATATTATTGTAACTTGTACTTCAGCTACAGTCTAGCAGAAACACAAAGAGAGGCAGCGATAGCAATTGAACCGGGGATCTAGAGATCAGATTAGATAAATTATTTCATAACTGTTTTGTAGATTCTGAAATATAAATTCAGAGCAACTGATAATAATGAGGATAAAAAAATGCTAATGGCTGCAAGCAAATGATACTAAATATAATGACCAACATAAACATTGTTATGCCTCACCATCACCACCAATATAGTATTATCAATTAATGTTATGATTCTTAATTTCAAACATTGCTGACATAAATACAATAGTTCATTTCAGCACAGTCTCACAGATATTTCAAATATAAAAATTTAATAGCTTACGATTGACAGTTATCTTGCTTGACTTAGTTGTTGATCCAATGATATTAGTAACGTTGACTGTTATTTTGAACATTTTGTCCTTACGCTTTCGTACATTGACTTTGAAAATTGCTAGGTTAGTATCTGTTTCTTCAAGTCCAGAAGGATCGGTGGTCCATTGATAAGTAACACAACTGGGATTAGCTGACACATCAAGTTCAATAACATACGTTTCATAAGACAAAACAGTATCTTCCTTTGCTAAAGAAAATTCAGGTTTGTCTGAAGAACAATAGTCATTCATATATTATATGAAAAGAATTATCAGTACAAAAGTAATAGTACAATAATTTTTTTAGAATTAACATATTTCAATCTATAAACCTAAAGTTGAAGTAGTTAGTCTCCACCATTATAAACATCAAAAAGGGGATTTTTGCTATGGAAATGGAGAGAGAATTATATGAAGGACAATAAAAGTATGGAAAACATAAAATATTTCTTATTTATTTATTACTACTGGTTTGTACTTTTAAAACAAAGATAGGGTTACTGTATTTTCAATATTATATAGTATATAATATGTGGTATCAATTATCTTTATACAAATATATTGGTTTCTACATTCTACAAAACACTTACAATTCACTGAGAGTTTTCCTGTATTACTCAACTTTCCTTCATCCCCACTGTATTCTGCATTCTCTGCTCGACATTGGTAGCGTCCTTCATCTGTTTTATTGACGCTGCTGATCTCAAATATTGTATCTGACTGTGGATACTTCTCAGTATCAGACACATCACATACACTGCCATCTTTGATCCATGTGATGGTGATAGGTGTTGGAAAACCGTTGGGCAAAGTACATATGAATATCGCAGTTCCACCTTCACTGACAGTCTGATAATCTGGTTTGAAATCTGGTTTCTCAATATCTGTAATATAATAATATGCATTGTTCCAATGACTGGCTGGGGTAAAAATGTGGAGAGGCGCTCTAAGACTTAATTGTATTGGAAACCTACATTTATTATTAATATTGTTGTTTATGTAAAAGCATAAGTTTAATTGTAATCTTGTTTCGCTGTCATCTCACTTAATGCCCCTCTTCATAGTAAACCTCTTCTTCATGTTAAATTTTGTTGTGTTAATGTTTGTAAAAATGATATTTTTGTCGAGTGTCATAATTCTTGTTTAGATATTTTTAATTGTAGTTTCTCTCTTTTAAATGCAAAATTAATGAAATTATTTAATTTAATTTTCTATGAATAATCATTCATTCATTCCATTCCTTGTCTTTGAATTTGACTTATTTACTATAAATCAAAGCCCCCATCTAACTCTTGGTGCATATAAATATATTTATTATTCTTTGTAAATTACTATTACATTATGTTCAACCTATTTAAATTGGTGTTTACACTGTTGGTTTTGAAAAAAGAATAAAGATGTCTCTGTCCTACCTAACATTTTTTTTTTCATACTGAATGATCAGTATGCAAATTAGGTGATTTGGGTAGGTATCAAACCCAAGACCTCCAAAAAACTAGCCTGGTGTCCTAAAAATCAAGCTTGCGCTTAATGAACAATTTTAAGGGCATATTTTTATAAGAGGGTACTTTATGTCGCTATTCACATTTTTGTTGTGCATTTTTCAGCACCTATAGCTTAACAGTTTTTTGCTAGGAACTCCACTGTTTGGCAGTATAATAATTGATGCCTATTTTTCATTGAATTTTGTGTTGCCATTATTTCCTGTGCAGTGATCACCGTAAACTGTAGCTTCACTTACCGTTAAGTATGGCATGTATAACTGCCATGTACTTCCCACAAGGTGAAGCACAAGTCCAGTGCCTAAAGAAAATGGTAGCACTAGTGTTCAGTGTTCTCCCTAGCATCATGGGCAAGCGTGTTGGGACTGACACAAGGTATTTTTAATAATCAAAAACCATTGAAATATCCTAGATTATATAAAAAGAAGAAGACTATATAAAAGCAGGGAACAGTTAAATAATTTAACTGTTCCCTGATAAAAGCATCATGGAAGATGTTCCAAGCTTCATGGCCAACTGTCAAGCATCATGGTACCATGATGCTTCAAGGGCCTTGGGAGAACACTGGTGTTGATTAGTTTCCACTCACTTGTATTTCTCCTAAGAGAGCTTAGAGTTCCATAAAAAAAAAATAAATAAAAAATATGGCTGTTATCTGGTATTGAACCGTGACAACTATCAAACATTTTCCGACAAGTCATTTTGATTGAACTATTGAATACAATTTTCAAGGGTAGTGTTTATCAGAAATCGGTTGGAAACTTAGTCTTAACGGGTTTAGTAAAGCTTTTGACAGTGTTACTCATACAGCTGCTGTATCTAAGGTAGGGACTATTGGCTGCAGACCTAAAATTATACATTGGAGCTTATATAATAATATAAAATAAAATAAAATAATTCACATGAATACTATTATTTTTTAATATGTATGTTATTTTAATATATGTAGCCTTTATATTTGAATCAATAGTTAATAAGTATTGAGGGTCTAGTGACTAACATAAATACTGTAATGTTGTTGTCACATTGAATTGTATTGCAATTTGTGGTGTATGAAAACGAAAAAATACAATTAATTTTTCACTACAAGATTATAATAATAATAACACTGTTAGTACAGAACAAAGTTGGATAACGAATTATTGAAGAAAAATTATGGTTTTGTTTTATTGATGTTTGTCAAAAAAAAAAAAAAAATATAATATTATTTAATGTATAGATATAAAAAAATAATAATAATAATAATAATAACAGCAACAACAACAACAACAACAACAACAACAACAACAACAACAATAATAATAAATTACTAGAGTATGACTTCGATAATTTATTGTGTAAAAAAGATTGATTGTAATGTGGATATTTATTTTTATATAGATATGAATTTGATGTTTGATCATGTGGTCATATCTTCTCGCTTTAGCACACATTTACAGAGTACAACTGTAGGCTACGTCATTATTTGTATTATATGTTGGATGGTTCAACCTAATAATAATTAACACTGTTAATACAGAACAAAGCTGGATAATGAATTATTGAAGTAAAATTATGGTTTTGTTTTATTGATGTTTGTCAAAAAAAAAAAAATAATAATAATAATAATAGCAACAACAACAACAACAACAATAATAATAAATTACTAGAGTATGATTTCGATAAGTTATTGTGTAAAAAAGATTGATTGTAATGTGGATATTTATTTTTATATAGATATGAATTTGATGTTTGATCACATCGTCTCGCTTTAGCACACGTTTACAGAGTACAACTGTAGGCTACGTCATTATTTGTATTATATGTTGGATGGTTCAACCTCATTAAAATGGTTAAACCATCCAGAAATGGTATTCTAGTGTTACATTATTTACTATTTAAATTTTTTGTTTCAAATGGTTATTTTACATGTATGGTATTTTTGTGAATGTATCATTTCATTTCTTGCCAATGATATTGTGTTTGAGCCTTGACTCAGAAATACCGGGATGTGGTGTATACCATGTATTCCAAGAGCCTGTATACAGTATATATTTTTCGAATGTTGCATGGATAAATAAATTGTCAGAATGAAAGTATCGATTACTTTTTTCTGTACACCACATTTTGTTTGTGTCACTGAAGGATTAGCATATAATTATTATTGAAATACAGCGGTACATATTCAGTTGTATCTTTTACTTATATTTCCACATTAACATAATAACATATTATTCTTTAACACATAAACAGCTTTTCTACATAATATAACAGTAGGCCTAAAGAATAAAAATATATAAAATGCAAAACAAAATTTAAACATAGGCCTACAAGCCTAAAAAATAAAACTATACAGAAGCGATAGAAGCAGACAATCTGTATATAATTTTAAATTAAACTAGCATATATGCACTCCATTGAAAGTCCTACTGTTAGCATCTGAACTGACCTACTTTTGTGCAGAGCGGTGCACAAAGCGAATTTGTCACTTGTCATCTTGCATGCACTAATAACATCCCCACCAAGAGGTACCCAGTACAGTAGTTGCCTAGACCTAGATGCTGAATATATATGTGTGCCAGGAATTGATTGTAGAGATAATTTCTGCATTCGTCGTCAGCTCCTCAGGTAGGCTGCTAATGAAGATAGGTCTGTCGGACGGAACAAGCAGGAATAATGTGCTGTTATCGTCATTTACGAGGCCTATCAAACACTGGGACCAGAATTTAGTACTATGCCGTGTTTAATATTTGTACAGTATACTTGGTTCATTTCAAATTAAAACTTGTTCAAAAACAATAATTCAATCAGGTTTGTAAAAATGACACAGACTCGCTTGTGATCAAAACAATAGAAACAATGGCAAAAATGTTAAACAGCACAACCCCGTTTGGACGCGTCTTAGACGCACTTGTAATACAGTTTTTCCAAACCCGTTTTTGTCGTTGGGGATAATTTGTAGATCACGCCTAACTGCACATGCTCGACATGGCTCGATAACGTCACTTACTCAATGCACATGCTCACTGGCTGTCTAGCATTTCCAAGCGCATACTCACTGTATTTTTATTTATTCACGGACGTTATTTGTTAACTGCGCATGTGCATTGCTTAGAATGGAATTACCATTCCTTCGTAGTAAAAAGCTACTGCTACCTACAGTTTCTTAACGACTATTTCCTCTTAATTGTTACAGCCTAAAGGAGTGGTGCGAAAATTGGGAGTTATCTTTCATCCTAAAAAGATTTAACTGATTTGAAAATAGGCATGATTTTTGCAAATTTTCAATGTTTGTCAACAAAAACTCGCAAAAGGATTCATATCTTTGATGCGCACGTACGGCATTGCATTGGCCCTAAGATGACTGAAAAAGAATGTAAATATGTGAATACAGTGTCTGAAACCCAAAACATGTAAAAAATAAAAATAAATTAAATTTCCAGCTTCCGTAGTGCTCCGCGCGTAAAAATGTGCGCATGGTGCTGAAAAGTTAAAAAAATGTTGATATACTCAAAATGACCTGATACGTGCTTTAATTTAGTCAAAAAAATATTTTGAGCATTTTAAAATTTTGACACACACATACACGCGCACTGTGACATGTGCGCGTACAATCTATGTACATGACATTAATTTTTTACCTGAAGTTTATGCCCATTGAATATGATTTAGAAATGACAATTGGTTAGGATGATATGATCAATATTTAAAAACGCAAAATTGCACGTAAAATCCTGATAACCTTGAACAGCTAATTGTCACGATTCCAGGCCAAGCCAAATGTCCGTTGAAGCGCAAATCTACGTAACTTGTGCCAATTTTGAAAGAAGAGAAATGAGGAGAAAGTAGAATATTGAACTAGATTTGAACTCGTCACTGAGGACGAGTTAGGTGATCCGCCGCACTTTGACCCTCAATAAGATCACGCGGTGCTGATTGAAAAGTGTCATAATATGCTAAAATATGCTTAAGTATTTTTTTTAAAAAAGAATAATTTTCAGCATTTTAAAAGATTTACGCATGCGTACACGTACGTCTTGACACCCGTGAACACGGTAATAGCACAAAGAGTGACTTCTGATATGAATAATGTGTCAAGAACACAAAGTATGTAACAAATTGTGATTTCTAGCTTTAGTATGTGCTGTGTGCGTGGAAATGAACGTACGGCGGATAAATTATAGAAAGTTTTGAAATGCTGAAAATGACCCGAAACGTTCTTTAAACTATCTGAATAGTAATATGGAGAATTTTCAAATTTAAACAGACACGTCCATCACCATGTGTGCGTGTACAGTAACAGCACACGAAATTAAACATTGTCAAGTGTATTTAAAACCGCCTGCTAGTTGGTAATGCCACAAGAACTTTCCCTTCACATAACCTATATATTAGTCTGATATACACATCTAGATGTGTATAAGAGACAGGTACGAATACCTTAAACGACGTGCCTGACGACGGTAATGCCACATGAATTTAAACCTTGTCAAGTTTAA
>NW_022703041.1:0-2344 GCF_011630105.1 Anneissia japonica | reverse complement strand
TATGACGTCATAGCTATAAGTCACTTTCTTTGAATTCAGATGCCAATATGATGACGTCACAATGTCCGATCGGCCATTATGATCTCTAAAATCATATTTACAACTTATGTGCTTTCAGAATATGTAATTAAAATTGGGTGTCACCTTTCAACCTAAGGAGCTATAACTGATTAAAAATAGGTCTGATTTTATCATAATTTCACTGTATAGCTGCACAAATACGCGCAAAGATACCTATGTTTGATGCGCACGTACGGCATTGCTATTCTTTCATAGGCCTAGCATTTCGCAGTACGTATTACCTGTCTCTTATACACATCTAGCAAAATATGTAAAAAAACCCTAATTTCTAACTTCCATACGTACTGCGCAAGTAAAAGTGCGCGTGCGTAGTGGAAAATTATGAAAAATTTTGAAATGCTCAAAATGGCCTGAAACGTGCTCTAATTTATTTAAAAAGTAATTTAGAGCATTTTGAAATTTTGACGCATGCGTGCGCGCGCGTTAATAAGCGCACGCGTAAAATTAGGGTACAGTACATTCAACATTAACCCAAAGTTAATGCTCACTTAATACGATTTCGAAATGTCAATTGGTTAGGCTGATATGATGGATATTGTAATAACGCAAAATTGCGCGTAGTTGACGTCACGCATGACTGAGCGCGGTGAAAAGCTTACCATGACTATTCCAGACCAAGCCAAATGTTCGTTGATAGCGATTGTGCGTAACTCGTGGCAGTTTTTGAGATATCGTGCGAACCAAGGCATTTTTTGAGATATCGTGCGAACAAAAATGGAAGGAAAGGTAGAATAAAAAAAAGATCTCGTACAATAACAATAGGTGATCCGCTAACGTTAGCGGATCACCAATAAAAAGATCTCTGACAATAACAAGAGGTGATCCGCTCGTTAAATGACCTTTGACCCCAAATCCCTGAAAATCCTATAGACTCTGCCTTATGCTATGCATTTTACTGTATGTGCAAAACGACAAAAAATGATACTTGTGAGAAAAGTAGTCTTTTATATGATTTTGTGTTTTTTTGTCCTTAATGACCCCTATGTGACGTTTGACCCCAACAAATTTTGAACCCCCATAAATGGGAGGCGGACCCAGTCCTACTGACCAAGTTTTGATCAGATAAAATTGGTCCAATAGTTTGCCGTAGAAGCCTTTTAAAATGTTGCCAGAAAAAAAGAATGGCATAAAAACATAACCCAGTTTAGCATTATCGTCAGCTGAGTAAGAATCTGCACAACAGAAACAGAAATGGAACCCAGTAAGATTCACTGTGTAAAAAGCCTCCATTTTTCCATCAATCTTCCAGTCGGCCTTGATTAGCGTGATAAGCTAAAATTTGTTTAATAGGGCCTTCACAGGTTTTTCACGATAAAAATATTACATAATTTTAAAGGTTTGATTTACTTCAAGTATTGTGTATTTGTGTGATACTGAAATCACATTCTTATAATATGTGGTTTCAGTTATCACACAAATACAATACTTACGAATAGGCTTCTTTCGCTTTGTGCGAGGCTGAAAAGCTACAACGGAATCACTCATGCGTGACCGTTCTACCTGGCATCCTACGTTCTCTGCATACATTTGGTTAAATAGATGTTTCCGGAGTGTCAATAAAACAACTGACTAATCAAAACAGCACGTGTTTACGTATATTTTAACACTCTTGTTTTGTGGGACCTTAGCAAAAATTGTCAAGGTGTAGGGCTTAGTCAAATCAAAAGCTCCATAACATCATTAAACCTACTTCTCACAATTCCCGATCGGGAACCCTCGCCAAAATTGTGTTCTAGTCATAGGCTAGCCCTGGCCTAATAATATGGGTATACAGTAGGTTTGCCAGCCAAGTATTTGCAATTATACCGTACTCACTACAGTTCTGTACAAAATGAAGTCTACGCTGCCACACACATCCCAGCCTCCCCCTCCCCAATTTTTGGCAAAAAATATATAAGGTCTTGAGATTTTATGATCGGAAAGAAATCCAAGAAAAGGAAGAGGGAAGGAGGAGGAGGAGAAGGATGGGAAAGAGTTACATTTTCTCGCCAATCACATTGGCAGATCTATGGGAGGAGGCATGGGTCCTTACCCCTCTCTTGGGCAACAAAAAAAAAAAAGAAAAAAAAGAATTTTTTTTTTTTGCTTTTAAGTTAAAGTAACAAAATTAGAATTTTGAAGAACATAAAAGTCATTAAAACTCACTTCAAATGTCGGGAAAGCTCATTTCCCGCCATCTAGGAATAAAAATTTTCCCGGGGAGAAACTCCCGGACCACCCTTTCTTTTTGGGATTTATCGATTCATGGAAAGAAGAATACGCA
>NW_022703040.1:0-857 GCF_011630105.1 Anneissia japonica | reverse complement strand
AAAAGATCAGTGAAAGAATACAATCTGGCTGGATGGCACTTGGAAAACACAAATAGGTAACTTTGGGCTGACGTACCTTGAAGTAAAGAAGTAAGTTTGTGGAACTTTAATAACAACATACAAGGTGGGGGGGGGGGGGCTTAGCGAAAAGATCTATTGCTTACAACAATTTTTGATACCACATTCCACCATACTGTAAATACAATTTACATTGAGTTATTCTAAGCACGGGAATGCGTAATTTTAATTTTAACAATTAAAATTGTTTTAACAATTTAAGGAAATATAAGGAAAAGGGATAGAATTACCAAGGAAAAAATAAGAAAGAAAAGAGAAGGAAACACCAAAAAGGAAAGGGAAAGAAAAGATGAGCAATAGATACAAAAAAAAGGTCAGAAACTATTATTTTTTATTTGCATAAGTAAATGGTAAAATTATATCGATCGATATACAACACTAATAATATTGTTTGATTAAACATTTTAGGTTACATTTTTGTTGTTGTTTTGTTTTGTACAGTTGAAGCTTTTCAACTATTCAGTCAATGACAACCACTTGCTGATCTCATAACGGTTAAGAACATTATGGGTAGCATTTATTGATACAGATTTCCCCACTGGTCAGGCCCGTCTCTAGCCAAGTTCCCCTTTTTTTAACAACCCCCCCCCCCACCAATATAAACTTAACTACGCCTTCCCCTTGCACCAAAAAATGACGATGAGTCATCATTAACAGGCTAACAGACTATGAATGCTTCAGCTCCAGAGGGCTTATGCCCAGAGCCCACAAAACAGTTCTACCCATGAACGGTACCCCACCACCAGACCAACTGGTTCTCATTCGAACAACATTTGTTA
>NW_022703039.1:513-834 GCF_011630105.1 Anneissia japonica | reverse complement strand
TTCAACAGAGAAAACCCGCCACTTACAGAATGGAATAAAATCTGACAATTGTAACATTAAAAATTAAAGCAATCTTAATAATTAAGAAAAACACATATATTAATGTTTAATTTTGTTCAAGTTAAAACACTGACATATAGAAAAACCACATTATGATTTTTTTAAATGTTAAACATTTATTTTGAATCCGACTAAATCAAATGATTGGCGTGCATTTCGATACTATTTTCTTCAGAACCACGCCCAAGACTTCAGTCCTTCATATTTGTTCGACCATTGGGGGATATGTTTGAAACCCGTCAGTGACAAGGATGCATCCAA
>NW_022703039.1:0-437 GCF_011630105.1 Anneissia japonica | reverse complement strand
AACAACAACAACATTAATAGTAATATTTATTTTAACAATACTAATAGAAATAATATGGTAATAATAACGATATTTAAATATCTATTTTAATAATACTAATTAGTGATAATAACATTGAAGGTGATAATAGCAATAATAACAGCAATATTTAATAAATTAAAGATAACGTTTATTTTTATAATAATAGTAATACTAATTAGTAATAATAATAATAATTATGATACTTATAATACTAGGCCTACTTAGTAATAATAGGGTAATAATATCGATAATAAAGGTGACAACAGCAACAACAACAATAATAATAATAATAATATGAGAAAAATACCAATAAAACACCAATAACAATATTTTTAAAATTACTATTACAGTATTAAAATAATAATACTAAGACTAATATATAATAATAATATGAATTTAAAAAATCGAGAATTTTG
>NW_022703038.1:0-606 GCF_011630105.1 Anneissia japonica | reverse complement strand
TTTGTTTTATGCAGTATACATCATACAAAGATTCTAAAAAAATGTAATGAAAAGAGTACCCACCAATTAGACCTAGGCTTATTTCCTAGGCATTGGCAATCAAAGGGCCAGTCTCTCAGCATCATAGCGGTTGAGTCCCCTTTACTGTCTATGACTATCATAAATTACATAGTCAGCGTTTTAAGTGGGGCCTAGAAATTGTATCGCGACATTACTGTACTGCATTGGCTGGAAATCAATTTAAGCATTGTTTTTTTGTAAAAAATCTGAACATTAGATATCAGTGAAAATGAAAGCCTTGATTTATGTGCTTCAAATAAAAGCAGAGAGGGGCTTTCAGAGATGGATAATCTATAGGGGCCTATGGTTGTGGCTGATGTAAGAAAATTTATAAGTATGGCACGTCTGGATGGCCGGACATGGCACTCTTAAGACTCAAAATTTGAGTAGAATTTTTTTTTTCTCAATTTTTTTAAAATTGTGAAATCTCTATAGTATGTTGCTCCCTTCACTAACCTTCATCTTTTGCAGCAAGCTTTTTAACGAGCTCCTCCAGTCGGCTAGCGCCATCATACAATCGTCTTTCCCTCAATTTGTAAACATTCA
>NW_022703037.1:0-755 GCF_011630105.1 Anneissia japonica | reverse complement strand
GTAATCACCGCACGACGCGCGACTAACATGGCAACTAACACGCGCGTGGGTAAATCGTCACGTACGTACGCTGACGGTTTATGGTCTGGTTGCTATGGTTTTTGTGACGTTCAGCGTGTAGGGACGCAAGTGCGCCTAGAATGTCGATGCCAGAGTTATAACCTTTGATGTCTCGAGATGTGCGTCCTTTTGTTGAATTACCTTGGTTATTGCTTTCTCATAGAATCAGCCTGGATCCATATTCACTCTTATTTTATTACTGATTTTAAATTATAGGGTTACGTCTACTATTCGGTATAAAAGATGATACATAACCTGTGTAGCAGTTTCTTTACAAAGTTTTGAAAGTATCAACATTTCCTGATAACTTCTACAAGTTTTAACCCTTAACATACCAAATTTCCCAGTGTGTACTACCACAGGAAACTGTATTATATTTAGTACTATCACTTGTTATTACTGGTTTTGAAGGCTACTCTCTTCACATGTGTTTTTTGACTGTTTCTGTAAAATTTATGAAAAAACATTTCTAAAAACATATGTTCCTTATACATTTAGCTATCTTTTGATATATGATTTGTAAATTTTGGAGTTCATTTTGTATATGAAAAGTATATATAAAAAATATAAAGCTTATAAAATATGTTTTTTATATCAATTCTATGTATAATTTCAACCAAATCTATTTCTTTAAAAAAAAAAATGTTCCTTACATATTTAGCTATATGTTGATATATGATATGTAATTTTTGAAC
>NW_022703036.1:934-2353 GCF_011630105.1 Anneissia japonica | reverse complement strand
AGAGATATTTTAATGTATTATAATCAATGCCTGTCGCTTTAATGATTTAAATACCAAAAGGCCTATAACTGTGGTCCATCTACTCACTTCTGAGGGCCCTTCTTTTTTTTCTTCAAGGGCCGTTTTGCCCTTGGCATGTCCATAAATCGTCATTGTGGCGCAGTCCTCTTTGGTTATCAGTAGCTCAATCAGAGCTAGAGATAACCTTTCTCTTGAATTCGCGAACATTTCGCAACGACGGAGCTTCAATTTTTGCACTTTAACACCGTACCTTGCGTCGCCCAAGAACGTCATTTCTGTAAAATAGAGATATTTTAATGTATTATAATCAATGCCTGTCGCTTTAATGATTTAAATACCAAAAGGCCTACAATGTTATGCTGTGCATTCATATAACCATTATAAATTCACAACGTTTCACAAGTCTGCGATTTACTAAATCCTCGCGCCCCCCTCTCAAAATTCATCCATGTAAAATATCCTAGATACGTTAAACTGATAGGCATTGTTAAAACAGTTAGGCCCTATTTTATTTGAATTATTTTGTTGTTTAATTATTTGTTTAATTATCATGTATTTAACGTGTGTACTTCATATGTTCATTAACAATTGTCCAGTTCACAAATGTTTAGTTACAAGGTTTTTCAAAGTTATAAAACATATTTAATTTCTATTTTAGATGTTTTAATACTAACAGTTAGGCTACTAAACTGTTCTGTGTTCAATTGAGTTACGTGGTTTAAAAGTTATACAAGTATATCTTAACAGACATGTTAATCACCAATCATCCAATGTTTAAAAGTTGAGTTGCGTGGTTTTGAAAGTTATGTTATCATCAATCATCCCATGATCAACATATTTTGAGTTGCGTTCGTTTATTGCATTTTTAGTTGAGGTATTATACTGTTGGTCACCCAGCTGATGAGTGCAGAGATGCATTCCAACATAGAGCATGTTTTGCTATGCAGGAGATCCCAACCAACAGTTACCTCCTTAACATATTAACTTAGAGGATCGAAACAATCAATGCATCAATATCAATTGAATCTGAACTATTTTGGATAGGCGTACATGTTGTTTCAATCAGTGTAAATATTAAGGAATTCAATTTAGGAATTGTGATGCATGGGTTGTCCTGGGTTTACCCAGTTATTCAGTGTTGATATTAAGTTAAAAAATATTTATTACACTATTAGACAAACAAACAGTGTGTTGCTCAAAACTCCAAGGAGAACATGGTAGAGCCATAGATACAGAGCGCCAAGCGCTCTGTATCTATCGAGGCCAGGTAGTAGACCAGGCTATAATTGAGATAGGTGCCACTTGGAGAGGTAGAAATTATCATATGGTTTTTCTAGACCAGTTTTTTATGGGGAATCAGAATATGTGAGGTAAAAGGGGTGTAACCTGAGAACTTTC
>NW_022703036.1:0-808 GCF_011630105.1 Anneissia japonica | reverse complement strand
AAGATTTCGGGAGGCAATTGAGGGCGCTTTTTAAAATGGCGGCCAAAATTAAATAACAATTTAACAGCAGCTTCAATACCCTAGATAAATTTGTTTAATTTACAAAATATGAATGTAATAACTGCTGTGGATTTTTTAAACCCAAAACAACACATTTTAGGGGTGTAAGCTAACTAACTTTTGAAAATGTAAGTAAAAATGCCCCCTTATATTAGCCCTTTTCTGTTTTGAAGAATGGAAAATATCACCAGAATCTTAAAAAAATTCCAGCTTCCTTACAAATATCCGGTTGTTTTNNNGTTTTTCATTATTTCTGTGTGCTATACAAGGTATTTCAGGCAACTACCATAATTTTCATGTATGAAGAAGGCATAAATTCATTTACTACATATTTGTCCTGTAGTGTTTAACTGTGTAGCCCTATGTTGCACAATAATCTTCAGGTATTGCTTTTATCACTGCAATCTGAAAGTCTTCGTATTCATCGTATGAACAATTCTTGGACTTCCACGGGAATTTCTGCTAACATGGTGTCAACAATGATATGTCAGTGATCTTGTCTCTGCAAAACTTACTATTGAACATGTTACTTGCTTGATTTACACTTTTCTCCAAACTCCAAGCAGCAGTGAGACATACTCTTGTTCTTCAGACAACTTTTGTGACAGAACATAAAACTCCGAAGTTGCTAAAAGTTCCAACAAACTCGGTTTATGATTACAGAAGCTACGTTTTCCTTTACGAAAGAAAACTGGGTGTAATTGTCTGTAATGGATGTCTCGAGAAAGGGAACGGATTATTGCATATG
>NW_022703035.1:351-541 GCF_011630105.1 Anneissia japonica | reverse complement strand
TCATCGTCCCCCGCTACACAGTACATCAGGAGCCCCTCCCCATACAGTACAGACGTCTGCTAGGTGATTGCACCTTCCTTCCCAGGTGTTCATGTAACATTGACATAATTGTTAGCTAACCAGTTGTGTGTATTTCTTTGTGAAAATGAGTACCGCGGCGTACTCATTTTCACAAAGCATCATTTGCATC
>NW_022703035.1:0-200 GCF_011630105.1 Anneissia japonica | reverse complement strand
TACATAATAGTTTAATATTGCTGTACTATATACTCCAACATCACTGGCGCATGGTAACAACCAACTGACTGCAGACCACCGGTCACACATTACTCTCCATAACCCTCTAGTTCCGTCACCTCTGGATAAAAAAACAATACTCCATACTGGAAGTTCTAATAAGTAAAGATGAGGGCAAAAACTAGGCACCAGTGTGTGTC
>NW_022703034.1:0-622 GCF_011630105.1 Anneissia japonica | reverse complement strand
CATGTTGTTTGTTTATTAATGAAAAGAGTGACGTTGGTATTTACTACTGATTTAGCTTTTGGTGTGCTACATTCAGTGCAGGATCCTAACTTATACTTTGTATGTATACTTGTAGGTTGTATCGAGCACTGCTAACCATGGTGTTGGTAGCTCATCTTGTGGTGTTGGTGCTGGTAGTATTGGGTCAAGAGAACTACATTTTGTGTTGAGAGTCTTAGGACCAGCAGCCTGTAGGAACGAGGAAATGTTTTTAGACACTGCAAAAAGTAGCCTGCGTATATCTCTTCCGCCTCCCCTAAAAAGAGGTGAGTTCTTTATTAGCTTTGCTCCGGGGAGGCTATGATCTTTATGTTGTTGTTTCAGTCATTTGTTAGTTACCACGATAACTTAAGTTTGATAAGTAGGATTGTTTCAAACTTGGAAGAATGCAAGATGGTAATAAAAAGACAGAGCCTATTGTTTTTGGTATGTGTGTGAATATGCTAATTGTTCATTTGCATATATTTAATTAAAATTAATATTTCACTAATCAAGAAATTTACAATATATGCCATCATAATTCACATAAAAGATTTCCAATTCAGTTGAAATTGTAATATGCCATGAATTTACATTGATTCAA
>NW_022703033.1:0-1164 GCF_011630105.1 Anneissia japonica | reverse complement strand
ATAACAAAACTAACAGCCTTTTTTGAAGTCAAATATTTTTGTAACCTTTGTTTTAAGGGTTATAATAACAAATTTTACCATAATTGTAAGTTCGTGTGCGAGTTATGCCTCTCGCACGATTGCATTCCTTCTATAGACCCCTCTACCGTCGTCAAATGTAATGACTGTTTACGTTCATTTAAAAATCAAAAATGTTTTGATAACCATAGAACCGCTAAACAAGGTAGAACAACCCTTTGCGATTCAGAGAAACTTTGTAAAACCTGTAATCGCTATATTAAAAAGGGTCATAAATGCAGTGAATATGTATGTAGAGTTTGTATGACGACGGTAGAGACGGGTCATCTCTGTTACATGAAAAAGGTGGTTGAAAAGAAAACTAACAAAACTAACAAGATAGATAAGAAAACTATAGAAAAATATTTCTTTTTCGATTTTGAATGTACTCAAGAAACGGGGGTTCACCATCCTAACTTATGCGTCCTTCAAAAAAGCTGTCTAAATTGTATTTACGATGATAAAGATTCTGATCTATGCGAAATTTGCGGGGATAAAACCAAAATTTTCTACGGCGAGGATACTTATTTAAACAGTATCCGTATAACCAAAATGTTACATGTATTGCTCATAATTTCCAAGGGTATGATAGTTACTTCATCATGCAATACTTACACTCTTACGGTGTAATTCCGGAAGTTGTTTCTAGGGGTGGAAAATTAATTTCGATCAAAGTTAAGGATACATCGATTCGATTTATTGATTCGCTTTCTTTCCTACCTATGTCCCTATCAAAATTACCTAAAACGTTCGGTATCAAAGAATTAAAGAAGGGATACTTTCCCCATAGGTTCAATACGATCGAAAATAAAGATTATGTGGGCTCTTACCCCGATGTATCTATGTACGATCCCGATAAGATGTCAGATTCGGCCAGGGGTGATTTTCTTGCTTGGTACAATCAGAAACAAAACGAAGTATTTAACCTCAGACAAGAACTCATTGATTACTGAATAAGTGATGTAGACATTTTAAGGCGATGTTGTTTATCGTTTAGACATATTTTTAAGCAAGTTACCACGCTTAACGATGGTAAGGATAAAGAAAGAGTAGATCCATTCTCTAACGGTTTAATTACCATAGCTTCAGCCTGCAATTATGTGTTTG
>NW_022703032.1:0-2060 GCF_011630105.1 Anneissia japonica | reverse complement strand
CACACACCCACACATATAAACTCACATATACACGTACATACAAATATACATGCACACACACACACATACATTTGCAAGCATGCACAAACACCCATATAAACAACATAAAAACCGTACCTAAATAAAGTTAAATTAAATAAACCGTTAAGTAATAGCATGTAGACCTGGTGGTATAAGCTGAAGTTATATACTGTAGACATACATTGAATGAAGGGTATTTATTGCCATAAATATTAGGCCTATCATAATTATTAATACTGTTATAATAATGATGTTAGGGAATAACACTTGACATCATGGCGTCGATCGTCGGAATGGGGATGGGAGTGACACGTTTAAATTGGGAGCGACATCATCAATTGTTTCCGCCACCTCCCCACTATAGGAAATGTCTGGAATCCGTGTAGAAAATAATTGTAGTACTTTTATATTTTGTATATTCCTTTAAATTGTAATTTGTTGTTTTTCAAGCAATGTGCCACTGTATAACAAAAGTGTATGTGTAAATATGAGTAGGCCTACATAATATAAAGGTAAACTTAACTACGAATTCTGTGGATACTCTAATTGATAATAATTTAGTGGCGGAAGTGATGTCACGCTCTTTGGTATAAAAGAGTTTGTAAGTTAATTTTGTGATTCGCAAATGTAACTTGAGTCAAATTTGCAACAGGAGGTCGTATCTTGCATCAGTACGTACTGTACCGCATTCCTGTTAATAATTTAAAACAGTCGTGTTCTGAAATGTTCTTTTTATTTTTTTATTTTTTCATTTTTAACAGGTCTGCTAAGCGGCAGCGGGTCACGCTGATACTGAACCCCATCATTTGAATACGAACCAGTGGAATACGCCAGCGCGTTATTGTGAACGTCATCTCCATTCGAACCCCGAATCTGGTTCACATTAAAATTAAAAGTATAATATAATAGGCCTGTTTCTTGTCAAACAGATTGAGTTTAATATTCCAAGATGGTGATCATACGAGAAGCACGTGATTGGCAATGCAGACTACCAGTACTTGTAATCGTTGGCATCGTGTTAGCTGGCGGTAAGTTGAATTTCATGGTTGGTGACGTAATTACCTATGCTCGTGTGTATTAATATTGGGCGTCCCTAGGCCTACATTATATATTCTTAAAATACAGTATCTTTAATATTTAAAAATGAGAGAAGTAAAAATGGATCAGTAAAAGCCAGATCGGATCATGGTTATAGCAGACTTAGCCTGAATCTATGCTATTAAGCATTACTATTCTTTCAATACAAAGTTATCTTGTTTCTTTAAATTATTAGTATTATCAAATTCATTAATATTACTATACCCGTCATCAACACCATCGTAGTCGTGATCATCAAGGATCATCCTCCCCATCACAATCTTAAGCCCTAGGCTATATATCGATAACGATTGTATTTATTAATTTACATTATCTTTATTATGTTGATCTTCAGATGTCAGACCTGTATTGTTTTATTTATAAATAAATGAATTACTGTATGTATGGTTAATGAGAATTTATGTTTGGAGAACAATGATCCATCCATGTGTAAACCTGGAATAGAGGGCGCTACTGATACAATTGCAGTAGAGTTCCTATATAGAGAGAGTTGCGACATGAGACGCTGCTGGGTATCCATCTTGGTGCCTTGCATGCATGAGTGACCACAAAGCCTATGCTACAGTGTGGCGATTGCAAAAATAATAGACAATTGAAAAAAATAAATAAAATTATTAATAAGAAAATTTTATGTCATTTGATAGTATGTATCTGTTAATCAACATGTGTTTGAAAATTTACAACAAAATTCCAAAAGAAATTGATTCTCAATATGCTGTTATTAATTATTATATTACATGCAGATTTTGCTTGACCAAAATTTCATAGCGCCTTAGCTAGGCGTACAACATCGCGTTTGCTCGGCTCATAAAATAGTAGGCGACAGGGCCTTACAAATTCGTATAGTAAATGGGTATTTGTGGCACGCCTCAGCTAGGGTCCCAGTCCGATGGTATCTCCAAAATAACTAGTAGTATATAATAAGAGAAATCCGTAAATCA
>NW_022703031.1:0-514 GCF_011630105.1 Anneissia japonica | reverse complement strand
TTCAACCTGGGGTTAATCCAGCTACACATGCTTCATGGTTTCTATAAAATTATTTGAAATCAATATGGTGTAACCTTTGATTTATTATGATATGTGTTAATCTGTTAGATTATAACTTTAGCAATGAATTTAAAGTTCAAATAAATGAGAATATTCCAACATTCTCCGTAAATCATATTATTGCTGTATATTCTTATACACATCTAGATGTGTATAAGAGACAGGCATTATTATGGTCTGTCAATTTCAGACAGTAATTACAGAGAATTATCTTCTAAAAGCAAACAAATCTTGGCGATTGGTCGTTTAAGTATACCAGACTTGGTTTTCAGTTTCACACTTCGGACTAGCCCATGGTTGTCCGCAAAGACTTCTATCACTAGACCCATAAGCCATGAGTTGCGAGGTGCTTGCTGATCAATAATGAGTACAACATCTCCGGCACGCAAATTTCTCCTTGGTTTCATCCACTTCTGTCTCAATTGTAGGGTGGTTAGGTATTCTTTTGTCCACC
>NW_022703030.1:0-1919 GCF_011630105.1 Anneissia japonica | reverse complement strand
GGGGGTTTCCTAAAATTGAGGTTGGGTTAAATTTGTGGCAACCTTTGACCTAAATATGTACGTAACGCTCAATAAACGTATGTCATGAACAAACGATGTTACCTAGCCTCTCTAGGCCTACAAATAAATTCATGTGTTTAGTGTTTTTATTCATCACTTTACGATGTCATAATAAAGTGTTCAAATAAAACCATGTGTCTAGTGTATTAATTCATCACTTTACTGGATTGGATTGGATTTATTCGGTGTGAACACCAAGGATAGCCCACTAAAGTCTAGAAGAAGACTTATTTCCAGTGGGGTCCTTCTGGTGGTGATTGGACAGTACACCGGGCAGGGGCGGATCCAGAGATGTCCAAAAAAGGGGGCCGAAAGGGGGGGCTGAAATTTGGACCGATCGAGACAACACTGAAATAGGTGGTCCGGGGGCATGCCCCCGCGAAATTTCTGTGTTTCAGACGCCCGAAAATAACATTTGAGGCGTTCTGGGCTATTGTTTTTTCTTTATATTTCTTTTTTTCTTTTTTTTTTTCTTTTTTTCACCTATTGAAAGGGGGGGGCTGGGCCGCCCCCCCTCCCTAAATCCACCCCTGCCGGGAGACAATCCCCTACTCTTTTCCGAAGTGTACTGCGTTCTTTAACGTGCACATGGGCCATAAATGCACACGGGACTAATGGCTTAAACATCTCATCCGAAAGACGGTGCGCTATTGTAACTTGTATTTCAGCCCTCTAGCTGAAACACAAGGAGAGGCAGCGATGGGAATTGGACTGGGGACCTAGAGATCTCCATGGTTCAGCGCACACACAGTGGCTACCACCAGATTAGCTGACTGGGCTAAGCTGCTCTCATCATTTATTTAACTAAAGAACATGAAAATATTGTAAGATTACCTATACGACAAAGGTATAACTTGGGATTTCCCCTTCATGGCTATTCTAAACAACAGAGCTGTGGTGTTGTCTGGACCTGCTGGGACAAAACCATGTGCGCTGCACTGGGCGAGCCAACCAATTAGCGTTCGTGTACGAAACTATGCCTACTCAGCTTCGTGTAGAAAATTTGACCAAAAAAGTTTTCCACACGAAGCTAAGGAGGAAAGCAATTATTTTCAGCACCATTGGTAGTTGTTCATCTCACTCAGTTCATGGGTTTTAGATTATAACAACCCGGTATTAGACTCAATCAACGTTGCTGTTTAATGAAAATATGTTGCATTATGGTTTGTTTTATTGTTATAGTTTATTGTTATAGTCTTTTTGTTGATCTGAAAAGGGCCGTTTGTTTTGAATATTTTCGGGGTTTTTGATGACGTCATCATCGATATGAGGCGTACGTAAAACTGAGGGTTCGTATAACTGGGGTACGTAAAAATGATGTTCTACTGTAATTTGAATTCATTATAATTGTAATTAGTAATTGAAATTTACCGTTTTCAAGAACAGACACAAACTTCAATTTCGACGAAAGCAATGTTTTGAGAAAAACACGTTTGAAGTGGACTACTTCACAAATCCATAAATTTCACTTTCAAGATAACAAAATTTTGATTTTTTTTTTTTTTTTTAACATATGTTTAAAGATGAAGAATTAAACAAATCAAATGTTTATTTTTCTTTTCTTAACTTTAATTAACCTGTTAATTAGCGTGAAAATTTGTGTCTGAAAACGATCAGAAATAAACACAGCATATGTTGTTTACATATAGAGTGAAGATTGTGTCTCTTTGTGAAAGTGGTACGCGCTCCTGTCATTAAGGCACAAACTTGCAGAAATTGTATTTTATCTATGGTCATGAAATTTGTTTTACTGGCCGGGTGGTATTCAGGGATTCCTCTGTATTCGGTGATTCCTATACGATGAATTATTTGTGGTCGTAGAAACTACTTTTGTTATCGGTGGGGTCCTTTTAAAGTGT
>NW_022703029.1:17875-25768 GCF_011630105.1 Anneissia japonica | reverse complement strand
TTGTATAATAAATTTATTACACCCCGTTTCTGTGTATGGCTCATTTCATTTTTGAAATAACACTCTTTAATTGCATTTACAAACAATTTGTTTAATTTCGTTCCAAAAAAATAAATATAAAACTCAACGTTCTGACCGTCACATCCTGGAGCTTTATTTAACTTCATTTTTCCTATTGCTTCATCACATTCTTCTATAGTTACGATGCCTTAACATAAACCATTTTCTTCCTCAGACAAACTGTTTACTTTTATTTTATCTAATTAGGTGTTTATTTCCTTAAGGAATATCCCCTTATTTGTTACATAGATATTTATAGAATTTGACTTCCTCTCGTAGAATTTCATTTGTGTCTGTTAACACAGCACCATCTGAGTTTTTTCGTTCCTTTATTTTTTTTCTAAACTGAGAAAGTATTTAGTGCTACGTTCGCCTTCTTCCATCCATTTTTTTCTTGAACGTATGTATATGCACCTTTTGTTTCATTCTCATAATTATTTTCCAATATATTTTTGTTTTTTTCTTCAATTTTTTCCTCAATGCTTTCATTGGAATTACCAACATTGTTTACGAGTGAGTCATTTAGCTGTTTTATTGGGTTTTGTAGTTTCACTTTTTCTTTGTTTTTTTTTCTTTATTTATTTTTTTGCCATAAAAAATAGAAACGCCTTTAACTCTGACTTTTATTAATTCCCAAAGTAAATCTAGGCTGAGAGTTTTTTCATTGTTTTGAGTTTTAATAATAGCTTTTCTAATAGCACTTTGATAATCAGTGTTGACTAATAAGTTATTATTATATTTCCAATATCCTGGACCGCTTTTAGAATTATCAAACCCAATTTTAATTGAGATGGCCTGATGATCAGTCAGGATAGCTGGCCTTATATCACATGATGTAACTTCATTATAGCCAAGAATGTTTTTTGAAATCAACCAGTAGTCAAGCCTTTTTAAAATTTGGCTACATTTTCTACGCCATGTAAATTGAGTTTTGTGAGCATTTTTATCCCTCCAGGCATTTTTTAGCGTGAGCTTTTTCATAAAATGTTTGAAATTTGAAAACAGATGCGTCTTTTCTGTCTGAACTATTCTTTTGATCCCATTTCCTATCGAGGATACAATTTAAACCCCCACCGATGATTATATTCTTATTTAAGTCCACCATATTTGAAATAGTCTTATTTAACTCTCTGAAATATGTGCTTCTCAATTTACAATTATTAGGAGCACATACATTTACAAGAACATATATTTTACCATTGATTTCAACTTTTAGTATAATTTTGTCAATACTAAAATCTTTTTAAAATACAATTGATACTCCCGCAATATTTGAATATCCAGTGCTATGCGTACAAAAACCATTCCATGATAAATTAAATTTATTCAATAATTCAGGTGTAAGATGTGTCTCTTGTAGATATATGACATCAGCTTTCTGATCTTTACACCACTTCAGTATCTGTCTTTGTTTATTTATGTTACGTACACCTCTTACGTTTAAGGAAACGAAATTAATGTTGTCGTTAGCCATACGGTCGGATATGATTTTTTTTTTAATACAGACTGCATTAATCGTTGACGTACGTATATATCGTAAGGCCAACTTTACTGACACAACTAATTAATGAACCTAGCAATAGAATTTTAACAAAACATGTTATACAGATACTAGCCATAATATTGATAAAAATGTCGATACATACACATACATACATGCTTCTATATATGAAGATATCCATAATAACGAAAAGACCAATGATAGCAATAATTGCAGTATATTAAAAATGATGACAAAGACGTCATCTTTGGGGCAACTACTAGTGAATTGAGCATTGTATTGTATTGGTAATGATAATAATAACGATTATTTTACAATGGTGAATTCATCACTTAAGGTATAAGGTACGCAATCTAGCGTTTTGTTTTTGTTTGTTTATTTGTTTTTGTTTTTGTTTTTTTTACAATTTATTTGGTTATTCTATTTTTCTTACTTTTGCTTGATTTTCGTCGTCTTTTCGTTCCAGGCATTGTTGGGGAGATTTTCTCTGACTCAGCTTGGTCTATGGATTCATTCTTGTTGTTTTCTTTCTCTTTCACTTACTTATTAGACCAAGATTTCATGAAGCTTGTTATCTTCCCTTGTTTCTGTTGGTTTTTATTTATTGGTTCACTTTGCTTTTGATCGCCTTCTTCACTCTCTTCGCTTTCGCTGGATGTCGATTCATCTTCACTAGTGACCACACTCTTTTCCTCTACTACACGTTCCCACATCTCTTGAATGAGTTTTTCGCTAGAGTTTGCAACAGTTTTTCTGCGCTGCATTGGTCCCTTCGATAACCTTCTAATCCACAGCATGGCAAACGAGGTGGTTTGTACATGTTTTAGCATTATGTCCGTACTTTAAACACTTCGAGCACTTCACATTCTCATCTATTTGCCCAATGTGAAAATTCTGGTTTTGAAGTTTAAGACATTTACAAACCTTGGTAATGGTGTTTTAAGGGTCTCTGTGTAAAGCACCCGATCTCCATTCAGGCAACTTGTCAATGGCCCATCGACTCTCAGCCTCATACGTTGTACGGTCCCCGTTGTTTTACAGTTAAAACGCATAAGAGTGTTATAATTTCTTCGTCTGCTACTGATAGTGGTAGGTCTTTTACAACAATACGGGTAGCATCCGTATCGTACGGTATATGGGTTTCTAACATATATTGTCACATTCCTTCCTCTGGTGTTTACGCCAGTTGTTATTAGGCAAACTCTGTCTTGATGTGAGTCTATATAAAGTCTCCATAAATTCTTAATGCGCTGTATACCTGTTATATTTCGGCATTCAACAGTTTTCATTAATGCTTTGTATATATCATGAGGTTCCACATACGAATCTCCTATTGTGTTCACCTCATCAACCTTCATGAACACTGGTTTCACCTTATTATTTAAATTAGAAGAAATTAGTTTTATTAAATATATCAAACCGTCATGCAGTAAATTGAGTAATTAGAGGGCATTCGTTATCTCTTTTGAAATTCAATTCACGTTTATTTTCACTGAAACTGAAATTGTCAGTTGACATCGAACACACGCATGCAGTCAGTTAAGTACAGTATTTACGTGAATACTTAATTCACTGAATCGTTGCTAAAATTTGATTGGTATGGTTAATTGGTACTGGTTATGGTTATGGTGGATAAAGCCGACCTTCTATGGACTCCAAAGGTGTATACGGACCATAGTTCTTAATAGGCTACGTTTTCCCATTGATTTTTTTCCATCAGGTTATGTTTATTATACTTAAAAATTACAGAATTTGTTACCATTTATTGTTGTATAGAACAATAAAAAGTAGAAATTAAAATTACCAAAAACATTATAACGAGTTGCTTAATTACCAGTACTCAGATATTATCTTTCGCCCTTGAGCCCAACTAAAAAAAATGTTAGCTGTTTAAACAAATTACTTAAAAATCAGATGTGTAGGAGTATAACAGGAGGAGTAGAAATAGTGTCGTATGATAGGAAAGTTTCCCCACCGCAGCCTATTCATTTTTTTGTTTATTTAAGTACAGAAATGTTTCTGCACATAGATCGGGTGCTCAAATTAAACATACATTGAAACTCGAATTGAGGCTTCAAGAAACTTTAAAAACATTTTTGTTTATGTACCCGGTATTGTCAACAAACACTCCCTAAAAACAGCGTAAAAATGCTCAGATCGTCTGAGCGCCAGGGGGATTCGCCCCCAGGACCCCCACCGGGGCTCCGACCCTGGACCCCGGTAGGGGCTCTGGTGGCCCCTGGCCCGCTGGGCGTTTCAAATCACAGATTTCAAATCTTTGATGTTGGTAACCATGCGAAATCAATTGTCATTAAACAGATGATAGATTATTGTTAACACTCTGTTTTAATTATTACTCGTCATGTGATCAATCACCATATTCATTTTTCAATAATATTCTATAACTCATGAGGTGTATATCGTCGATAATAACACGTGAATTTATATACATTTGGTTAGTAAGACACACGCTTTAATTGATGTTCTAATTATTAGGGAAGCAAAAATAGAATTACATGCATCGTCCCTAAATAAACTATGTAGCCTATGTACATATATTTTACATCTTGGTCTCCGTTTGTAATTGCACATGAGTCTCTTCATCCTATCAATTATATAGGCCTTTGGCCCTTATATAATCAACTTAAAAACATCATTTTCCATTTGTGTTGATAAATATTCTTTTCGTTCTCCGTAAGAACAATAAACATAATTTATCAATGTTTTAGTTAAACTATTGTTACTCATCAACAAATAACATTTATTTAAAGATGGAAACGCACAATAAAATTTAGGTATACTGTATGTTTATGAAGTTCTGGGCTCAGCATCCAATTTGGTTTCAAACTATTCAGAAGTGTCATGTTTATGTTAAATATATATTTTGTTAAATCACTGAAAACATTCATGAGCTATAACTCATCATTAAATTTTTCTCAGCTAACCATTTAAATGTTTGATTCATATACTTCATTCATTATGCTGTATAACGAGACGCCTAGAGCATGTACATAGACCTATATTTGTATTGTTAAGAAATTGACGCCTACACCTACAAGACAGTGATTTTCTGTAGGCATATTTTGTCCTTGTCGTTGGCCTATGTAGGCCTACTTAAATGAAAGATTACACCACGTTTATTAATTTCAGCATGATCACCTTCGAAACAATAGATTTTAAAATTCAACAACTCTGCATAATTTAAAAAAAAATGATATTATTAATATATTCAGTTACTACATATATATTATTTACAATTATGCAATTAGTATAGCTGTTACCCATTAGTACATAAATGAATTACCTGAATGCATAAATGAACTGGCTTAATTTACCCATACGCTAATGCCTTCCCCATCATGCTTTGGTCATACTGCTATGTCTTTTACTCACTTCATCCCACAACGAATGAAATGTGCATCATGCTATTATTAGTGCTGCTCTCCATGCAAGACAGTAAATTTATTTTTTAGATGTTGTATGTTTTATCTACACTACATGAGAGACTGACATATCGAACAATATGTGTTTTATTCGACTGCATTTTCTAGAAGGCAAGTTTCAAAATCATTCAGATCTTAAAATGTTCATTATACTAGTACCAAACTTGTGCAATAAGCATATTTACAAACAACCTCTATAAGCCTATTATACACATCGCAGGGTATTGCTCCTATTGACAATATTGACTTTGGTAGCAGCTTGCGCAGATACAAAATAAAAAGGCTTATTGAACTGTATGTTATTAAAAAAACACATGATATATGAAAATCATCTTTATTGTTATAAAACATATTTTGTCATATTGCCTTACGCTCTGACCTTTCCATGGGGAATGGCGCAAAGTTTTTGATCTGCACCTGAATACCCTTATCTATACCGTCTAATGGACTACCGATCTCTCTCTCTCTCTCTCTCTGCGCGTATTATATTCAAATGATAAAATATAAGCCTTTATATATTTTACTATGTATGATACACTTGTGATACATCTTTTTAATTGCTTTTTTCTACAGGTTGGTACTAACATACCAGCTTTCATAGAGGATGTGAAATAGAAACAGGCGTTTGTACTGACCATTGGTTAAATGTTTTGTCATTGTGGAGTGGGGTAGCTATCCCGAAACCTCTCTATGACCATCGATATTTGTTGCAAGTTGTTCTACGTGCTTGATGTCATATCCTTAGGAGGCTGCGACAACTTCGGAGTTCATTCGAAATTCAATATTTCATTTGGGGGAGGGAGAAGGAAGAAGAGGTACAGGTAGTCGGAGAGCACTCTGTTTTCCACTTCTTGTTTCAGCCATTCATTTGACAGGGTGACCTAGAAATTAGGGTTAAATACATCTTGGTCTAGTTAATTGGTGTTAGATAACTCACAAATTTGGGTTGGCAGGACCCAATCAAAATTACCCATATTTAGTTGACTCAAACTATTGAGTCAATCTGACCCAGTCTGGGTTCGTTCTGGACAGACCCACAATTTGGGTCAATATTTTATATGACCCAGAAATTGGGTTACGATGAATGGCCCAGCATGTAGTCAAATCGACCCACATTTTTGGTGAAACACAACCTAAACGTTTGGATCAGCATGAACCAGATTTATTAATAATAATAATAATAATAATAATAATAATAATAATAATAATAATAATAATAATATTAAAATTAATAATAATAATGTCGTTCTATATATATTCACGCACAAATCCTCTAAGAGCTTCATATTACTACCCCGGTCATTGGATCAAAAACATATGGAACACATACTCAACACCAAATTAAATTATTAAATTAAATTATATTATTATTCAATAATATTGCAGCTATACGGTAATAATCAGCGCAGTTGTGTTGGAACGTACCAGGTACCCACTTGTACTCCTGGGTGGAGAGAGGCAACCGTAGATAAAGCGCAGTGCCTAAGGACACAAACCATTTGACCGATATTCTTGGGTCATGCTGACCTATTTTTGGGTCAGTATGGTCCATATTTAATTAACCAAAATTATTGGGTTAATCTGACACACTTTGTGGACTGATCCAAATTATGAGTCAAAATTGACCCAAGTGTTTTTAGAGTGTGGGTCGCAAAATAAGGTGATATGATGTGATTTTTAACTACATAGGCCTATGAAAGAATTTGTTTTAACATTTTCAGTGTGAATGGGGTGTGGAAGAGCAATTTTTTGAGGAGAGGGTTGTATACACCCTAGATACGCCAGTGTAATACTCGTCATGTGATTACATGGATAGCATTATTTACTTACATTATACAATAGAGCAATGTGTCATGGTGTATTATGTGGGACTATAAGTTTTTTTGTTTTTTTTTCTAAAAGAAACCTTATAAATTTAGGCCTAATAAAGCAAAAAAAAAAAATGTGTACCAACAAAGTGTATACATGATGGCCACTTTTGTTTTACAGGTTTTATCACAGATCTGTTGTATAGGCCTACAATCTGTGTTTTAATGGAACGGTAGGACGGTGCCATACATATACTACTAGGTCATTGATATAACCTAGACTAAATTATCACCGGCTTGATACGAGTAGACGATCTAATTCAGAACTCTTAAAAAAACGATATTCAGAAAAAGTACTTTCACTGGTCTCCTTTTGGCATTTTGTAGTTTCTGTCCACAAACTTATAAGCTGAGACTATTCAAAACACTTATTGACAGAATTTATAAAATCAATAATAGTTGGAAGGGCTTCCATGATGATTTGATGAATCTAAAAGGCATACTATTAAGAAATGGTTACCCCTCATATGTCCTTGATAAAATTTGTAAACAATACATTGATAATAGTGTAACTAACTACACTAAATCAAAGGTTAATGATGATGCTCACAAAGTCATGTATTTCAAACTTCCATTTATTGGTAAATATTCTGATGATATTAAATACAAGATACAAAATATTGTAACTAAACATTGCACCGGATTGAAATTAAACGTTGTTTTCACCACTACAAAAATAAAAAACATGTTCAGTATCAAGGACGCAATCCCTAGTAATCTTCGCTCTATGGTAGTGTACAAATTCAAATGTGGTGGATGTAATTCCACCTATATAGGCTATACTAGCCGACTCTTGAGTACTAGGATTGACGAACACCTTGGCAAAGACAAAAATTCACACATTTTAAAACATCTAAATGAAAATAAAAAATGCAAAACATTAGCTAATACCACTTGCTTCAACGTCATTGACCAGGACAACAATGAAATTAGATTACGAATAAAAGAATCACTACATATTAAATGGAACAGTCCAAATCTCAACGTTCAACTCAAACATTTAAGCTTACAACTTTTCAAT
>NW_022703029.1:9955-17690 GCF_011630105.1 Anneissia japonica | reverse complement strand
TACAATTAAATCCTTAGTTCTTTTCTTAAAATGTGTTGTATTTTTCATCAATTTGCATCATTAAGGATTTTAGTTCGGAAGACCTGCCAATTTGTTTGCTTAGGAAGTATGAGAAGATATCCCTACGCTTCATTAAAGCTGAATTGGATTATCATTTTTTACACAATTGTAAAACGTTCGGCGTTTTCCCAAAATTCTTATTATTCAATAATTTACATTTTCAGTGCAGCCTTAGATGGGTTATTTCGTTAAAAACATCACCTTTCAAAACATACAGAGATTATATCCAATCAGAACGCCATAGTTTCGAATATATAATGTTTCACAAAATAGCTAAAGAAAACAATAACATGTGTTAAGAACAAGTGATGTGAAGAGTTTGACTTAAAATGTGTCGTATAAAAATAAATTCAGTCCAATTCAGATATATTTTTTCTTGGTTTTCAATTTTTTTTTCTACAACAAGCATATTGCATATCCCGTCCACGCCGAAAAAAAAAAACCAAAAAAACAAAAAACAAAACGTATTGTCAAAATATATACAGCGGATAATGATATGACGTTTTCTTGTACAGTTTAAATCACATGTTTATTGCTATTGTTACCGTTGTTGCTATAGACCGTTAGTGTCATCGTTATTGCTATCGTTATTTTAATTACCTTTACCGATATTTTTACTTTTATTGTTGAATTGATTTAATAATTAAAAAAAACATGATTTTTAATGAAACGGTAGACTAATTTCATGCACGCTACTGGAATTATTATAACCTGAATTAAACTATGTAAATAATCATCGAATTATTATGAGTATTAGATGCTCTGTACAATACAATTATTATTCAAAAATTGTATATTTTCATTTTGTCTTTAATGGGTGATTTCGTGTTTGTATGATGTAAATTTGGATGAAATAATATATTATTATTATTATTATTATTATTATTATTATTATTATTATTATTATCACAACTATCAACAATCATGCATTATTTAAAAATAATTAATATGATAATACAATTATTCATAACTTAGGCCTGCAATGTTCAAAAACTAGTCAAACCACACTGAATATACCTTGGTTATTTTGTTATTAAACAACCACCTTTAAATGAAAAAAAAATAGAATAAACAATATTATTGTTAAGCAAAAGTAAACAATAAAAGAGTAAATCTGTTACCTGTAGTAAAGATGTTGCGTTCAGTTGTCCTAGTGTTGTAATCCTGTTTCCCTTGAATTTGTTTATAATAAACTACATTTATTTGTGCTTGATACCAACACTTATTTTATATAAAGCATTAGTACCATGTATAATATAATCAATATCATGAACAAGTAAAAATTATTTTGGGAATTATTATTGTTTGTAACCGATAATTGAGCTGTTCAGTATGTAACCGACATGATGATAATCCTTTTACCTACAATTTGCTTGAGATCAATATTTTACGTGAAAAGGTAATGTGTGAAAACGATACCGTAAGTGGTGTGAAATTGATAATTTGTAAAATATACATTCTTAGTATAGAATCAAGAATCAATTGTCATTAAACCGATGATCTTTTTAATAGTTTACGAACCTAAATTAGAATAAACACGACGTATATTATTAACATCAGATACTGAAAAAGTATTTAAGAGTATGGATTGAACATTAAGTCATTTTCCAGAAAGCGTAATAATGAATAACAACTAAGTTACCGATGAGGGCAGAAATTATAAGAATCACCATCAGGATCCGCAAAACTTTCCTCTTCAAGATATTTATACGAGAGGGAATTGATCAGCTGTCGCGAACACAATGGCGAACACATTACTCAACGCAGGAAAGTACTGGTAGTATAACAGTCACTTCAATGTCTCAGCATCCTACCCAGAGGTGACGGAACTAGAGGGTTATGGAGAGTAATGTGTGACCGGAAATGGTCTGCAGTCAGTTGGTTGTTACCATGCGCCAGTGATGTTGGAGTATATAGTACAGCAATATTAAACTATTATGTAGGCCTAATGAATGAATAAATTTCGGAGTTTGTCGGGTAGTGAAATGATTATTTCACATTTTAGGTGCTTCCCTAAATTCATAAGTGTAAGCTAAATTACGGTGATTAATTTAATTAGCGAAGATAATTATTTCGAATCCCTCTTTCCAAGAGGGGATGCAAATGATGCTTTGTGAAAATGAGTACGCCGCGGTACTTTGCATTACCTATACAATGTCTGTCTCTTATACACATCTAGATTTATGTCAATGTTACATGAACACCTGGGAAGGAAGGTGCAATCACGTTGTTACCTAGCAGACGTCTGTACTGTATGGGGAGGGGCTCCTGATGTACTGTGTAGCGGGGGACGATGAGGCATAAGACTACTAGGCCTAGGCCTAACTAAGACAGTGGAATTATATGTGATATAAAGTACACTTTCGGAATAAATAAACTAAAAAAAGAAAAAAATAATAACTAAGAATAATTCATTTGCAGAGGTACCTTATTTAAGTACAGTATTATACAATGCATCTAACAATGCGGTTCTTGTAGCCCTGGCTTGGGCAAGGTATCCATGTGCAAAGCAGTGGTGTTTGTTTATCCATGAAAAAAGCACGCCGGGAAAGTTTGCCCTACTGACGTCTCAGTCGAGAAATACGGGTAGCTGAAGTTTTTCTCGCAAATCTGACTACAAAACCATATCCAAATTCACGTTCCACTTCTGAGCCTGTGTTGTGCTTCGCACACGCCGCTGAGGGCGGCGTTCCGGAAACCCTGCGTCAAGTTCCAATACTCCTGGGTAGAGGGAGACAAACGTATACAAAGTGCACTGCCCAGATACACAAACATGATCAGGGGAAGATCCAGAGGGTAGCCACAGGGTCCCGTACACCCCCCCCCCCCGACACGGCTCGTCAGTCCACGTCAGTCTTGTGATAAAAGGAGGAAAGAGGGAAAACAGGAAGTGTACTCTTGTGTTCGTGACGGATCCAGCAGTTGACGAAAGGACAGCTCGGTTATTTTATCACTTACTAATTCTGATTTTTTTTTTTTATTAATTGACAACGAAAAAACGCTATATCCCCGACGCCGATTTTGTCCAACGATTTCATAAATCAAGTCGTAAAAAAGCCAAAAAACTGAGACCTAAGCCGAGTTTTTTTTAAAAATCAGCTAGAGCAGTCCATGCTCAGTGTGGCGTAATGCCTATGTCCTCTCGCGTGGCTGTTCGCAGGGCAACCGACCCTTATTGGGCCTTGCGGTCCCCTAAACATAGGATCCTCGCTCTATAGCCAGTGGCGGCTCTAGGATATATTTCCTGGGATGGGGGGTGGCTAAGTTGTCCGACAGGGGGACTTGAGATCGTAGGTTCGAGCTGGGAGAGGGGGTTGAGAGGGGGGTTCCCCCTCCCAAATGAGATTTTTTAAAAAGAATATCAACATCTAGATGGCCGAAAATGGCACTGATGGTCTGACTGCCCGACGAGCTCTGTCCTGGGGGGGGGGGGGCTTGACCTGTCCGGTGGGGGCTTAATCCCCATGCCACCCCGCTGGCACCGCCACTGTCTATAGAACTCTCATCCAAAAGAGCTTTGTTAACACATAACAACATAATGTGTCTCTGACATTGACTGTAGGACATACATCATATTAATCAAGGGGGTAGTATGCCCAGCTGGCCAGGACCACCCCACCCACCTCGCCTACTTTTGTAAAAGTATTTTGAGAAACCAAGGTAGAGTCAGTTGCGTATGCTGTAGAGTATGATCGAAGCAGGGACATATTAGCTAAGGTGCACCAAAAGTTAAGCAAGAAAAGTTAAAAGGCTGGTAAAATTTGCCAAACATTATATTTGGTGATAGTTGTAGGAGCAGTAATGTGCAACTCATATTAGAGGAAAATGCATTTATTTTGACCGTGAGTAATGTTAATACGTTATATTGGATTCTGAATAACGTATGAGATAAGTTTAAATGTGATATTGTATAAGGTGAATAGGCCTACATACATTTCAAATTAGACTAATTAATTAATAATTAGACTTTTGTTATCAAAAACCGCACTCCTAGTAGGTACGGGGCACCGCCACCGCCTCCGCCCCTCCCCCCTCTGAAAATGTTTTACCAGATGCCCGGAAAAGCATTTTTTGCCACTTTAGGATAGTATTTTTACAACTGAAAACCTGTTAAGAATCCGCATGTTTTTCTTGAGGATGCAAGTTATCGCCGTTCACGAACCTATCACACTGATATGAGTCGCACGCGCGTGGCGGCTGGCAGTGAGTTCTTTGATCATATCCGACAGTTCTTAGTAAAAGAACGACATATTGAAAATTTTGATGTGTAATTACAGAACCAATCTTTTTTTCAGTACTGTAATGGCTAATATTTAGCGAGAGAGCTACAAAGTATACATATGTAGCCCTATAGATATATTTTTTATAAGCAATATTACATGTTAGTCCTTAAGCATGAGAGCTTGAGACAGACCCCGAATTCGTGAGTCTGACTCCAATTACGTGGGTCTTGGCGTGTATGTGAATAATGAATTGTGGAATTGTGGAATGTTGTACCTTCGGTATGGTCATGTACATTTGTATGTTTTAAAATGACTTTAAATCGATGCAAGTTAGCGTTGTGCATTGAAAAATGTGAGTACTTACCATACCTTTAGCAATAATGATGTGTACACCAACTGTCTCTTATACACATCTAGATGTGTATAAGAGACAGACATTGGATGCTCTCAATGACACATTTAGAAAACAATGCAATATTTCATGACGCATACCAAAAGATGTTAATGTGCGCGAGAAGAACATACGTTTCTGGCCCTCTTGATAATGCTCTGAGCATTAATTGCCATTTCTTAAAATCTATAATTTGCTCTTAAGTTTTAGTTAGATTTAGTATGAGGTTGTTAGTTCACACCATTTAACAATAACGTTTACTTGGAATCTGTAATTATGCTCATTATTTTCAGTAATGAATCCTACGATGGTAGTTTAGTCCGCAAATTTTGTCTTGGCAACCCTGGGGAAATGCGGTGTTAGGAACACGGGTTCCAGAAACTACCTGGGCAATATTCACAAGCTCCGTTAGAAAATTAACTGTCGAAATTCAGATTGAGACTACCAGTTTACATTTTAAGGATTTATATTTTCGGTTTGTTTTGAGTATATTCCAAAACAAACATAATATGCCGAAAACAAAACATAAAATATGTATTATTAAACTATATACCATGAATATAATGCGACATTTTTTTTAATTTTTTTTTTGTGTACAATAGTGCATGATTATTTTTATTTAATTTTATTGTTATTATTTTATTGTTATTTTCTTTTTCTCAGTTGGCCTATATTATTTCTCTGTAAAGCGCATGGGGCAATGTGCAATATGCGCTATATAAATATAATAACATTATTATTATTATTATTATTATTAAAAGGCAGGTCAATGCGGTGTATACTACTAAATTTGATATAACCTGGATTAAATGATGTAAAATATATATGTGGAATTCTCACCGACTTGCTATGAGTACTAAGCGTTCTAATACAGAACTGATATTATTAATTAATTGTGGATTTTCATTGAAGGCATCTTGCCTTAGATGGGATATTTCTTTAAAAGTAGAACCCTTTTAAAAACATTAAAAAACAAACAAACAAACAAACAAACAAAAAATGATTAGAAAATTGAAATTTACTGAACATTTCAAAATGAAATCCCTTAAACGATTCATTCTGTACAAATAACTTATAGATAATGTACAATTTCTCTTCGGGCTTTCTAAAATGTTCATTCGAATGTTATGTGCTCACAGACACATTGCAATTACCTATTGCTACTGGTCTAAACCCTGATGATAAAACGAGTGAAAACAGTTTGCTTTCAAAACGAAGAAAGTGATTTATTTCAGAATCTGCCTACCGCCCTCTGCGGTCTGTCTATTATTAGCCATACACTATAATTGAACGAACATGTAATGATTGTTTAGAATAATTAGATGATGGTCTGCATTTGTAAAATTAGCTCACAGATATAATGTGCGAGTTGAGAGTACAGTTACAATAACAGTAATGTTGTATATGTTATATACGTGGACAGTTAGTTCACTAAAGAGCATTCTTTCTTTGAGTAACAGGCTTCAAGCCATAATATGTCAGTTTGTCTCTCCTCCTCTACACTCCATAGCGAACTAACTTTCTTTGCGACTGAGGGTGGAGTTTGTTGGCCCCAGAGCGTTTCTTTCATTTAAATTGGGTTATGCTACTTGGCTAGAGTACATTTTTATTTCTGATCGAGATCTTATACGGCATTAAATTGTCAATTTCTGCACATATTTAGTTGTGTACATTATTCTGTGTAATATAAGGGTTTGCGCAGCAAGTTACAAACCTAAAAAATGTTTCTCAATAGTTGAAGATGTATTGTCCCATGAAAATTACAAAAAAAAAAATCATAAAAAATAATTTTAAAATCAACTTGCTCATTGTGCCTTAAAATAAAAATTACCGGTATTTACTTGAACATAGTAATTATTGTATTTAAAACATTTTTTACCATAATTTTATAGCGAAAATGATACAAATACTTCAAGTCACTGGATGTATTTTATTATTTATATTATCAATATCCAGTATAAAAATCGGGTAAAATATTTGTGTTACTTAAAGTTAATTTAAAAAAAATATATTTTAAAGATTTCTTTGGTATTTAAATGGAACAATACATCTTGAATTTAAACCAGGTTAACAATTTTTCAACGGATAAACGGCAAGTACTAGTATACCTGGGCGTTCATGCATTATACAGCAGATAGTATATTTCTTGTACTTTACTCGCCCTGGTTCCTTACCTACTACCTCTCTCCAAAATCATGGAGAGCAAAAAAGGACTAAATACCTTTTACACTTGTAAATGCCCTAATTCACACTTTAAAATGCAATCTTTTTTGTATGTTTAATTTTAACGTTGCAAACCACTTCTTAATGTTAAATACTCCCGTGTAAAATGACTGTAGAAATGGTTTGTTTTGTCGTTTTTCTTTAGCTTACAGTTACCTTTCTAAAAAAACGGTTGTCCTGATACTTTTACTGTAGTTTCAACAAATTTAAGTGTACTATTACTGAACTTACTAAATATTTACCGCATTTTTGTCTATATTTATATTTTTTCATTGATATTGTTAATCTTACTTAATATTGCTTTTTTATAATTCATCTCGGTATTTCTTTTCATCTCGGTATTTCTTTATTAAAAAAACCACAAAACAACAACAATTTCATAAAATATGGCAGCTCATTAATGCGTACGCATTAAGAGTTGAATTACATTTCATGATTACAAAGTGAAAAAAAATTCGTTAATAAAAAAAAATAAATAAATAAAATAAAAAAAAAATAAATAAATAAATGAAAAAAACTCGAATCCATCACGGAAACAAGACATCAAAAGGTGAAAGGAGCACAGTTCAACGCTCAAGATCATAGTCATTAATAAGATTCACCAAATACGGTAAAGGACTGCTCCTGTGGCGCGACGTTTTACAAACAATGTTACGGAGCTTATTAGCAGAACGAGTATTATATTTATGGACAACATTTCCTCTAACAGGCAATAATGAAAACAAATTTGAAGAGGGGTTTATAATAGACGTAGCAAAGGAAAAGCAAAGGTCTCGACGCCTGTGACTTAGTCTATCAAGGTGCAATGTAGCCAGAGCATTTGCATATGTGGTATACC
>NW_022703029.1:0-8448 GCF_011630105.1 Anneissia japonica | reverse complement strand
CACTTTGATAGTGACACTACAATTTCCATTCAGTCCACACAGGACACACAAAAATCAGCTAACATCTCTGACTTTCTCTCAGTGCAGTTCCACCTCAACTAACTCCCTTTTCTCTCAAACTATTCTCCCTGAAATTGCGCAACCTTTCTACCAGTTTCTCACTTCAAAACATTACGTTACCGTCTACTCTGCACGTCATGCCACACCACTTTCAGTCTCAGCACAGTACCTGACCACTTGACCATAAAAATAGATATAGAAAACGCATATGAACAAAATTAACTGTCAATCCTCTATTTAGACTATAAAAGTACATATATACACAAAAAAAAAGTATGTGTGATGTGAACACAAATAACCCTTGTCCACAAGCCCATTGTGACAACTACTATACGATTAACATTTTCCAACCTTATACTGTAATTGATTTTATAAAGCCGGAGTTATGTTTAGACCCAGGCAAATATAGCTAACGACAGGTACGCTTTCTCCATTAGTAATGCTTCTTTTAAGAATGGAATGATTTGATGGAAGACCAAACCCAGTACTGTTTCGATTTTATTCGTGCGGGAAATCTACTCATGATGCGTTAAATATATTTATGGCATCTTGTCTACTGGACACATGTAGTGGATTAAGAATAATGTTTAATTGTTTCTATAACACGAGGGAATTGACATCGACATCACGTTAATGTTATTGATACAATTAATTGAATCACCAATATACCACCATTGTCATTCCTATTACCAAATTTAGAAATGTTTAAGAATAATAATGTGATTTAATCCTGTTACACCAGGATTTGTTCTTAAGACTAAAAAAAAACTTATTAAGCTTATTTATAACAAGACTTACCTAAGACAGTAATTTACTGTATATTGCTATTCAAAATCTTCGCTTATTACCTAAACAAAATCGCTATAGTCAAATATAATCGATATCGTTATTGAACTCTTTAATTAAATTTCCACTACCATCAACATCATCATCATTAAAACTATATTTTGGAAATGAGGAAAAGTGTCTATATGTAATTTTGATCTATCTGTGGTATTACAAGCGTGGGAGGGCGGAAGAGAGGGAGGAGTATTTTTGGTGTAAATCACACCTATAACCCATGAAGTCCGAAGACTTGTTTACAGTGGGGGTCTTTCTAGTGGTGAAATGGACAGTACACATGGAGAAAATCCCCTACTTTTTTTCCGAATGGTGTACAGCGTTCTTTAACGTGCACATGGGAAGAATGCATACGGTACCAGCGGTGCGCTATCTTAACTTGCTTTTCACGGTTTAGCGCACACACAGTGGCTACAATCAGTTTAGCCGACTATGCTGTTCTGCTCTGCTGTGCTCCGCTCGCAAATTTTCTTAATGTAGGATAGTTTGGTAAAATCTCATGAATTATGCATAACCATCCTTGCATACCGTATTTTGCGCATGCGCTGTTTTCAAGTAAGTGTCAGCCTCAGTGATCAGCTGTTCTGTGCATCACAAGTCACCTAGTGTTCGATTTTGATAGAATGACACACTTTTATGACCTGGAGATTCAGCCTTTGTATGAGCTTTGTTGAATCAATGCAAGAATAAAACAAGTGATTGATAGTAGATCTAAAGTTAAATACATTTACTTTCAGTCTGAAAATACAAAATATTATTAAATAGTAGTTCAATTAACGTATGCTACTAGGCGACTAGGAAACTCGATTCTGACACCATTAACAATACGACTACATCTTGTATATATGACGCCAAGATATTTGTGTGTATCACGTGAATACTGATCAAGAGAAAAATGTTAAAGAGCAAACTGTTCTTGTCTGTCTTTTTATAATAATAATAATAATAATAATAATAATAATAATAATAATAATAATAATAATACAGGCACTTTTTATAGTACTAAAGATATCCTCAAACGCACGCCATCATAGATTTCTAAGCATTTATTTTGCAACAAGAAAAAATGGCAATTTCATAAATTCACTAACAACACCTCAGTTATCTAGAAAGACACTCATATGTACTCAAATACTGTAGATTTTCCCCATAGGCTGGGCTCCGATTTGATTTGTTTTTTTGGCCTATTGCATAAAGGATCACCTATGTTGCATACATGAACCCTTCGTGTGAAATTTCGCGTATCGCAATCAGTAGTTTGCGGCCCTAATTTTAAATATTATTGTATTTTAATCTGTTAAACAAATGTCTACCAAGAGGTTAGGCCTACCTAGTAGCGTGCCTGGCCTAATAACCGCTAATAATAGACTTTACTAACCATGAATTTATTCATCTTCGTATTTTGAAGAGCGGCAAAGAGCTGTGTTCGAAGAGTGTTAGTGCGTTTAATACTAACAAATCATTATATTACGCGCAGTGATTACTAGGCAACTGACTACGTTCGCAACCAGCACTATGGATATATGATAGCAGCTGCTCTAACCAGCAGTTTAATTAAAGTGTGATGGATGTCACAACTGACTTCTAAGCAATTATAATCAAATAATTTCATACACTATAGGAAATAGAAGCTCAGAAACCATTATTTCCTTCAAAAATTGCCTTCAACTTTGCCTGCTTCAGGCAATTTTCTTTTTAATTAATGTCTCCTTCGGCTTCTATTTCCTATAAAATACTCAAAAACCTGGCTATAATTGCTTATAAGACAAGTTTTAATATTAGAACGATAGGATAACCATTTATTGTGCAAATGATAAAAAATAACAAATAACAAATCTAATCAATTAATGTCATGATAAAATCTTTATTGTACAACAATTTTATTGCTGTTATTAATTATGACGTCATTTGATTTGTGAAATATATTTTCATCATAGAAAATGATTATGGAATCAGGCTAGTATTAAAACATTTTAAAACACTTATTTAGAAACAATTGGTTTTTTTTGTAGATTGTTATCATCATAGTATAAACAGGTTTGTAGGTCCTAAATTATCACCAAGTATTAAGATTTTTCTTTTATCTTTAATTTAATCTTGCTTGTAAATTTCATATGTGCACATATTGTTAAATAAAAATATATAATTATTCAATATGTTGTAAACTGAATGCATATTATGAAAATCATCTAATTAATATTTTAGTAGCTCAAATCCCATCAACAATCACTTATGCAGATGATGATGATGAGGATGATGAGGATTATGAGGATTTAGATTACTGTGCAAAGAAAATAAGTAAGTAATTTACTTTTATTTTTTCTCAACAATATGACACTAAAATGAAAGAGTTCAAAATGTAAGTCACAGAATAATAATTTAAAAAAAACCAAGATAATTCACTGTTGTCATGTTCCTTGTAATCTTCCTGGTATTATTTATATAGGGGAAATTTCTAGCCAAACTATTTAGACAGAGAATGAATTGTCACATAAAATTTGACATTCGACATAACAATAAAGATAGGTCTATTGCTAATCATTTTAATTTAACAGGTCATAACATAACACATTAATTGTTTTCAAAAAACAGAACAGATAGATTGATTGCTGAACAAACTTTCATTAAGAAATATAACAGAAATAATAGTGGCTTTAATATTGACCTGGCTTTCTTAGTCATTACAAAATATAATGTTTATTTCATATTGTACACATGTTGTTAAATGAAAACCATTATTATTTAACATGTTGTAAACTGAATGTAGATTATGAAAATCACCCAATTGAATACTTTAATAGCCCAAATCCCATCAACAAGCACCTATGCAGATGATGATGATGATGAGGATTTAGATTACCGTGCAAAGAAAAAAAGAAGTAATAAGTAATTTTCTTTTATATTTTCTCAACAATTTGACACTAAAATGAAAGAGCTAAAAATGTAAGTCACAGAATAATAAAAATTTAAAAAAAATGAAAAGATAATTCACTGTTGTCATGTCCCTTGTTACTAGTCTTTGCTTTTGGAACTATATATGGAAATTTTAACTGGAAATCTTGACAAGAGGGAGTGAGTGGAAAATTTAACTTAATTATTAAGACTATAGGGACCGTCATGTGTTCTTAGGAAGTTTCTATATTTGTTTGCTGAAGTATTGTTAAATGTTTGATTAGGGAGGGCTTCCCATGCTAAGATAGCTTCAATGCGGACAAAAACGTTCTTTTCATATTTTATTCTACTAATACTAAGCCAGGGTTACAAGCCCTAGGCTTAGACATTTCAAATAGAAAACGTTTCAACTTATACTAGTATTCAGGTTAAGATATTTTTCTGTTTAACTTTATATCAGGGCACAATATTAAATACATAATTTTTCATATTCTTTAATAATAGAAATTTCTAACTCTATTAAGCATTACTAAAAGCTTTGCTAATATTAATAAACCTTTTTTTATATAAACAAATCTTGGAAAGCACACAAGGTATTGTGTTCAAAGTCGAATATATGGAACGTGTAGGCTGCCGGCACCTTGAAGTCTGATAATTTGTGCTAAACAATTTTTACAAAGACGTAATGCAATATGACAAAATGATTAATTTTTATTTTCGGTAAATATTTCAGCCACTCCAAATTTCTTTCCTATTCTTCTTTCTTCCTATGCTTCTTCCATATTTTTGTTAAATTTTATTAATTTTACTAAATACATACTTACGCATAATGTAAATATAAATATGTATATATAAATATGTATATATATATATATATATATATATATATATACATATATAAAATATATCATTTTGATAAATAATTACACTTTACATTTTCTCCAAATAAAGTCTTCTATGAATGCAATGACCTGTTTGAAGCACAAACTCTAGTAGACCAAACCCCTACCATTACGATTATTAATAATGCATATAATCTACTTCTGATGAATCAACAAACACATATCATCAATGTAATGTCGTAGCCTTGGACACCCCCTCTATTATGTTGAATACCGGTGATGTTGGAAATGAGGATGCTATTGCGTGGAAATAAAGATGCGAGTAAACGTTATACCGTAGTCAGTTGTATACGTTATTAACCGTTCGAACTTGAGTAAACAGACACTCTGCAAACATCACAATCAATGGAGCATTTTCATGTTCTTCATCTAACGCTATCTATGCCATTACATGTACTAAATGCCCTCGTATTAAAAACAGAACAGATAGGTTGATTGCTGAACAAACTTTCATTAAGAAATTTGACAGCAATAATAGTGGCCTTAATATTGACCTGGCTTTCTTAGTCATTACAAAATGTGTTTATTTATAACAGCAGGAGCGCCGTAACATATAGCTGTTCATTGAGCAAATATCTGTTTAGGCAGAAAACTTCTTGAATATTTTTTATTTTTATATTTTAATGTTAATTTAATGTATCTTTTTTCTCAAAACTACTTTAATAAGGTCGATCATACACACGATGGCAACCATCCCATGCTTGGACTATAAGGAGAGCATTTTCATCATACATAAATGATGATTCTGTACAGGGAACAAAAGGGTCCTTACCAGGTGAGATAGATGTACTTCAATATTGAAAACATACTCTAAACTTATTGGTTTATGATATTGACTGATACAGTATGCAAAGCTAAATAACATTCTAGAGATCTGAATTCAAATATCCAAGAATTATTGACATGCATTTTTTTTTATTTTATGCAAAGCCCACTTTTAAATTACATAATCAATCAGCTGTTCTTTCGTTATAGCCAACAGTGACATATTTTTAATCGTAATGTTTTTACTTTTAAAAGTAGTGATATTTAACCCTTAAACACGCATGCCTTTTGTGTTTATAGTTTCCTGCTTTACTCAAACTTATTGGTTTATGATATTGACTGATATAGTATGCAAAGCTAAATAACATTCTAGAGATCTGAATTCAAATATCCAAGAATTATTGACATGCATTTTTTTTAATTTTATGCAAAGCCCACTTTTAAATTACATAATCAATCAGCTGTTCTTTCGTTATAGCCAACAGTGACATATTTTTAATCGTAATGTTTTTACTTTTAAAAGTAGTGATATTTAACCCTTAAACACGCATGCCTTTTGTGTTTATAGTTTCCTGCTTTATATTACAGTTCATTGGTACATGAAATTTATACATTGTGGCTCTAAATTATTAAATAGAAAGTATACTCTTTGGTTTTCCTGCACCTTTCTCCAAATGAATATAATGAAACAATATCAAATAGTATAAAACTAAACGGTCTAAAATCCTGGATTTAGTTGATATACACTTGAGCAAGTCAATTTAAAACTTTATTTCTATTTTTGTTTTACTTTCTCAGGGAAGAATAACAAAATTATCACTATAGTACAGTATGATTATAGTGGTCAATCATTTGAAATTATATATTTTTGTTTTTTCTCTTAGGACAAATGAAAATTCTGGTTTTCATAAGAGAAAATCCAGAAATACTTAGTGACATTGAAGAAGAGGAAAGAGTCACAAGAATCAAAACAAAAATCTTCAATGAGCGTACAAAAATGCGCAAAAAAATACGATCAACATTTATGACTATGTAAACAAAAAATAGCTGATATTTGAGCCATTCGGTAAAAGATCCTAATCTGCCAGTTTTTTTTTTTTTTACTAAAGCCGTGTTTCCAAAGCACTTATTATCCTATAAATTATCGGCTATTTTGTTAATTTTTGTTGCTGAAACGGAGCCAAAATTTTCTGATAAATTTTTGTACGAGAATCAGATATTTATTGGAAAATGCTCCCAATGCGAAAATAAATAACCTTTAACCGATGAAAAAATCACTTCCATGCAAAGAATTCTACTGGGTACCGTATTTCCTCTAGAAAAGACTGATAATGTTGAAATCCTTTCCAGTACATCTTGTGCACTGGTACATAACTGTATCGGTAAAATATTATTAGTTGAATTCATAGATACAGAGAAGGCTTTCTTTATGTCAAAATATTCACATAGAAGATTCGTTTAGCATTTGTACGAGAAAAGGTTTTCTTAGGCTTCTTAATTAAATTATAACACACTCATCAACATTTTAAACTATATACTGATGCCACATGCTCGATAATGTGCGCTGCCAACCTACCCTGGTTCGAGTCCCTAACAATTACTCGATCGCAATCACGGAGCTATTTTACGATTGCTGTTGCAATAGAAATGTTGGTTGCTATGAACAAGAAAACGCGTTATACGTTGACTGTATTATATAAGTATTATAACAACGATTACAATTTTCCTTAATATGTATTTAGTGTGGGTTTCATTATACTGTGAATTACTGGTTGACTTTTGAATCCGTAATCTATTAATTTTGTACTGTAGAATCCTTACCAGGGAAAACTTTTGGGACCAAATAAGTGTGTCGCTTGAATAGGGGAACCCCAATTTAAGAGGAACTAACCAAAAATGTGAAGTTGTCCCCAATTTAGTGGTTAAAAACTGTTAAATTGGCCATTTGGCGCACTAAGTACCTGTAAGTGTCCCCATTATGTTATTACTGATAGGGGTATCCCTACTATAAGGGGACCTCCCTTCACAGCATATCTCTTTCATAGGTCGTGGGGATTAGCAGTACATGCTAACACAGATACTTTATTATGGTAAGATAGTTTAAACTTGTCATGTAGGATGTATAAGTAAATAATAAGTAAAATGACAATCACTCAAATTAAATGAACTTCATGCTAAATAGTAGATCTTTCGATTGATGGCAAGACGTGTAACTCGTAACAGTTGTTGCTAGGCAGTCCAGTGCTGTATTTAGAGTGTGCATAACCAAGGGACGTCTTAGGGACACCTGTCCTTATCTTATAATAATAGCTCGGCGAAGTAACGCTGCCGTTAATTTATGCAAACGAGGGTGGTGCAAGTTTTGTTGTATAGCAAGTACGGTTAGGTTTGTCACTGGACAGAAATATCCCTAAACCCGGCGGATCGGAACCGTGAGCGTGGAAAGCCATAATGTTAGCCAATGTGGAATGGTAGTGCGTTTTCTGTGATATGCAACCTGGTAGACAGTAACTTTGTTCCCTTGTAGATTTGTTTTATACGCTTTATCGTGATTTATGAGTAATATTAACATGTAGAGGTGTTAATCTCTCCAGTCACTCACATAATTGTAGATTTTTGAAATCATGAAATATTGTATTTAAATGAAATGGTTGAAATTGTACGTATTTATTCAAAGGTTTATGTGAACGTAACTAGCATGAGAACAACTAAAGGAGAGAAAATGTTAATTTGCTTTATGTTATGACATCCATTTTTAATATATTTGTATTCTTCTAATGTAATCCCTTATTTTCGCTAGAGTGAGCAAGTAATCGTATCGTAGTCTCGTCGTCAGTTTTCTCATGGAGTTTTGACAATGGATAACTACTGCATAATGTACCGTGGTTGAGAAGTCTGTCTACCGATCATAAAAGCTCAATCATGTAGTTGAACATGTATCTTTGCCGGAATAATTATTAATGCACTCCCATGTATGGTATTATTCGAT
>NW_022703028.1:0-1452 GCF_011630105.1 Anneissia japonica | reverse complement strand
GCAACTTAATCACCTGATTGTGGATTGTGTGGTTAGTAAATTCCATACCATTCCATTGCCATACTTGTCCATAGCGCACACTAAACTATGTGCTGATGGAGCATTTTGGGGAAATTGACTCTCCTTTTTCCCATCCCAAACAAAATATTTAATAAATCAACATGGTCCATCTCAGTCATCATAGCCAGTCACAAAATTAGGCTAGGAAGTTTGTTTTCAACAGCAGACACACACCACAGAACGGAGTGCGTCAAAACGAGTGCCGTACTCGTGCGAGTAACCGCCCCTCCTAACGTGAAAATTCCCTTAAGCGCCCCGTTTGAATAAGCGCTCCCTCAAAGGATTTTCTTTTTAGCAAGTCAATAATCCAATCAATCCTAGGACTGAATGGTTGTTGTCATGATTTGAGCTGTAGAGTGGAAACACATTCTTCTTCGGTCAATATCAAAATGAGGATATTTCTCTTGGACAGATGAGAGCTCCGATCCCTGGACAGACAGTATATTTCCAACTTTACTCTTTTTACATATTTGTCTATGCCTAGTCCTACTCCTCTTTTTCTTTTTCCGACCTTTAGAACATTCTCATCTGAGTTTTTAAGAAAAAATACAAACGGATCCTGCCATCCTGCTAATCTCCATCGGCCGATGGCTAACAAGCTAACCACTACCCACCACTACTAGGCCTAATTGCATCTGTTATTTTGCTGTTACGTAAATATTCACGCATTCTTGTCATGAGCCATGTTCTCTGGATGATTATCTTTTCTAACCACCATTCGCAATGTCCTTATATAATCTTTTTTCATTCAAAAAGTGGCTCTTGAATTTAATAATTTCCTATAATAACCCCTTGATTTTCATCTATTTCCATAAGCGCCACCTCAATTTCTACTCTGTTTTTATGAGCGCCCCGTTTAAATAAGCGCCCAGTTTGAATAAGCGCCCCTCAGAAAGTGCAAAAAAATATTTTAAGCGCCCGGGCGCTTATTCGCGCGAGTACGGTTTGTTAATTTTTAGTGATAAAGAATCATGAAACGTCGTAGAATAATTTACTTTTTTCGTCCGCTGATGCAAAGAAGAAAACGATAGATATTCCTTTAAGGTGGGTTATTGATTTAAAAATCAATTAACCTAGCCTAGATGTTGACTAGCTAGGTTCGCTCCTCGTTCATTTAGAGACAGAATTATACCTCGACGACAACAAAGTGTAGGCCTAGGCCTAAGTACAATAGGACGTACTACAGGTACTAGGCCTAGGCTTTTGTTGTAAAAGTTGAAGTGCATGTACAGGATGCGTTATAGGCCTATATTAAAAAAAAAAAACCATTTTGTTAATTATTATTGGTTGGCCTGGGACCTAGGCAGGCAGGCCAGCTTTACCGTAAAAAATCCTGGGATTCGACGATGACATCCGTGCACGTTTACAAACGCCATTGATTAGAATGAAAAT
>NW_022703027.1:0-1519 GCF_011630105.1 Anneissia japonica | reverse complement strand
TTCGTTGAGCAGTTTCCGTTGAGCAGAGCACGAAAGTCCCAATCGAATACGGCCGATGATTTCCGGTGAATTCTGGAATTTCCCGTTATACTGGCCCTCTATGTCAGATTGTATGGAATAGTTTCATGTGAAGACGTCTGAGACGTAACATCGGGAACATTCCGATTGTTCCTAAATTTTATATGTTGAACAAAACTAGACGGGAAATGTCAACAAGTCTGTAGAATGGCGGCCATTTTGAAAAATAAAAAATAAAAAATAAAAAAGGCCGCTTCCTCAATTTAAAAAAAAAGCCTTGGAATTTTTCAAAATAATATAATTATAAATAAAATTTATTTTATATTAATTTTATATCATATTATTTTGAAAATTTAAAAAAATATACTTGTTTAGTGTCACACTCTGAGAAATATTCAGGGGCAGGAGGGCGGAGTTTTTTTTTTTGCCAGACTAGCCTTGGCCTGGCTAGCCTAGGCAGGCTTACCTAGGGGCTAGGCCTAGAGATTTCAAAAACTGCATTGGTAGCAAGCCAAATCTTTGAAAGAAAAAGGCCATAACAAAAACTCAATTTTACATAAAAGATTTGTTTGTACAACATTTATTTTGATAGGCCTTGGTCTTTTAAAGCTGGGGCTAGACGTTTTGTGGGCGGTCGCTGGTGCAGTAGTAGGCCTAGCATAGGCCTAGGTTAGGAGGTCTACTACTACAGTACTAGGCCTAGCTTGGCTAGGGTCTAGTAGGCTAGGCCTAAAACATCTGCCAATTGAAGCCTAGGTTGTAACCTATTATTTGTCTAAGCTTCATAGTAAATTATTATTCTCATATCTGAAACATTGTTTATTATCTAAAAAGAACCAAATTAAATATGTTCGCCTTAACTACCGATTGCATCGCCCGTGACTTCCGTCAACAAACACATGTGAGCGATTTTTTTTTCTGCACACTGCTTACTTAGCTTGTTGCATGCATGCAAGCAATGCAAGGTTTAAAAAAAATTAATGTTGGTGGCGCACTTCACATCTTGTGCTCAAGATGAAAAAAAAAACGATCGTTTTTCGTCGATTATAGGCATTTTTAGTCGATTTTCATAATTAAAAAATGAAGAAATAAATTTAATGAAATTTGTATTAGTTTTTGTAGATCAGTTTAGTCTAGTTTTAGTTAATACTAGGCTAATTACAAGATATTTTGTATAGATATTTCAACTAGCAATCATTTTTTTTAATTTGCTGGTTTGTGAATTTTTACCTAGCAATTATGACAAACCTAGCTAGCGTGAATTTCGAGCCCTGGTATGTGTATGTGCAATTTAATTTTAGGTAATGTATCGTAATTAATAATGTAGCTAGTTTGTGTTTTATACACCATTTTGCATGTCTCATCAGTTTATGTATTTGTTGATCGTGTTTAGATTTTTAAACTAGAAATTGAAAATTGCAAGTGAAGTGCTGCGATGTACAACTGCATATAAATGTTCTTCGAACAAAATTATTTATGCGAGTCAAGTGAAAATAATGAA
>NW_022703026.1:0-1913 GCF_011630105.1 Anneissia japonica | reverse complement strand
GGAAATCTCATTGTTCACCATTTAGAAATCAACATTTTCCCGGGAAGAACTCGAACATCCCTTTTCCTGGGTTCATTGATTCATTATAATAATTTTCAAGAGGGGAATACCTTGAATTTTGAAGAACTTAAAAGTAATTAAGTTCTTCAAAATTCAAGGTTTTCCACTCTTGAAAACGGTCAGATAATTTTTTCCCATTGTTATTACAGTAAGTAGGCTTTATGTGTGTATACATGCATAAAAAAAGATTGAGTAAGTTGCATACGTAGTTTTTCCATGAATCGATAAATCCCAAAAAGAAAGGTGGGGGTGGGAAGGTCCTGTGGTTCTTCCATGGGAAAATTTTGATTCCTAGGTTGCGGGAAATGAGCTTTCCCCGACTGCTGTGTTGTCTTTTTATGACTTTTAAATTCTTCAAAATTCAAGGTTCCCCCCTTCCCCTTGAAAAGTGATTCAATTAATCAATGAACTCCAAAGATAAAGGGTCCGGGTTCCCCGGAAAAATTTCGGTTTCTAGATGGCGGGAGATGAGTTACCTGACTTCTGAAATGTCTTTTAATGACTTTTAAAGTTCTTCAAAATTCAAGGTTTTCCCCTCTTTAAAAAGTCAGGTAAATTTTTCTCATTTGTTATTTTATGTGTGTATACATACATAAACAAATGAGTAGTTGCATGCGTATTCTTTTTTCCATGAATCGAAAAATCCCAAAAAGAAAGGGTGGTCCTGGGGTTCTCCCCCGGGAAAATTTGAATTCCTAGATGGCGGGAATTGAGCTTTCCCGACATTTGAAGTGTGTTTTAATGAATTTTATGTTCTTCAAAATTCTAATTTTCTAATAGAACAAAAAAAACAAAAAAAATCAGCTCACGGGTCCTGAAAAGGTAGGTCTAGAATTCTTTTCTTTTTCCCCTTTTTTTGTTGCACAAGGGAGAGGTCAGGACCCATGATCCCCTCTCCCCAGATCCGCCAATGTGAATTGCGAGGAAATGTAACTCGGTCGGGTACTGGATAAACATTCTCTTTCCCATCCTTCTTCTTCTTCCCTCCTTCTTTTTTTGCATTTCCGATCATACACAATTCTCCAGACATTATTTATTTTTCGCCAAAAAGTGGGGGGCCCGGGCCCCCCGGCCCCCCGCTTCCGCCGCCCATGTAGTATAATACTAAACATAATGATAAACATATATGATATAATACTACACGTACATAATATACTAATAGACGTAAATAATATAATGATAAACATAATATAATGATATAAACGTACGCAATATAATAATAAACGTAATAATATAATAAACGTAAATGATATAATACCAAAGGTAGATAATATTTTGTAGGCTTAAGACAGCTGGGGCTCAGCTATATCAAACCACTCGTGTCTTTCGTCAATATCTACGTCCTCGATTACCATTCGCACCACCACCGGCAACACACTCTGAATCCGCCACAGGATTATTATTGTCTCCCTGTCAATTCAAGAGTTATTTTTAAGACTTATTCTCATTTCATATAAAGTTTTCCATGGTTTGGCCCCCACTAATTTTATTTATCTGCATCAGTCTGTAGCAAGTAGGCCTATGTTCCAAACACAATTCCCTTCATTCCAGTGTTACTGAGCTGCGACAATTCGCCCTTGAATCATTCCAATAAACTGGCTTCACGTCTTTTAAATACTTTCCCCCCTGATCTCTGGAATAAACTTTCCCTGGATGTTCAAACTACTCCGTCGGTCAGTTTCTTTAAAACATTCCTCTCCTCTTTCTCAACATTTTGATTATTTTTTCTTTCCTCGTCTTTTTCTTTTGACTTATTTCTGGCACTTATTACTTATACCTGGCATTTATTACTTCATTATCAACGGTTGACACTTTACTAAGTAGCCTAATTAATATAGAGGGTCGGAATGGCT
>NW_022703025.1:0-898 GCF_011630105.1 Anneissia japonica | reverse complement strand
GAAGCATTAGCATACTCACTTAACAACTCAACGGAATATGAACTGACAATATCAATCACAAGAGGGCTTGATGTTGGACAATGGCTTCATGGGAATGGATATCGATGTAAAGTGATCGACGAAACCACTGATGTTACATTATTTGAATCAAGCGGTTACAGTTTTCTAAATGTTCAATATCCACCGCCATCACAATATCCAATTTGTGTTGCTAGTGGTTACCAAAATGATTCCATTGGGCAAAATGTTACACTGTCATGCTACACTGAGTCAGGTAATCCAAGAATCACCATTGAATGGTGGAGAGATGATATCATGATTGCAAGTAGAAGTGTAGGGTTTCAGAGCAACATGCGGTTTGCATTGATGAACTTAAACCATAGTTTCAATGCTCAACAACAGGATCTAGAGGCAACCTACCAATGTCGGGTCAAATGGTTTAATGTAGTTAGAGGATGCAATGTACATCCAACATATTCTCTGCCATCAACACTGATTTCGACAAAAGAGCATGTGACAACTGCAACAAATAGGCCATCAACAACAACTTTGCAGACAACAGCTAAGAAAATGACTACCACAAGAGAAGATGACACACAAAAAGCTTTAACAACAGCAAACAAAACTACATTGAGTTCAACAGCAGAATATATTCTAACAGCTGGAGATCCCAGGACTTCTAAGAAATCAAACTCTTTAGTCATTGCATTGACTATTAGTGGCACTTTACTTTTACTGATAATCCTATGCATTTTGTTATACAAGAGAATGTCTGCCACACAGAGGTTAGCCAACGACAACAACCAAGGAATGAAAATTCTACATGAAAATTGCCATGAAGAAATTATTGAGCAGCTTCATGAGGAATCTGAAATTTATAACCAACCTACTGGTACTG
>NW_022703024.1:0-783 GCF_011630105.1 Anneissia japonica | reverse complement strand
TGCACGGTTGGTGAGTTTTAAACTTGGTCCTGTTATTATATGTCTTTCATGGCTTATGAGTTAATCAATATTGATGATAGCATCAAGTTTGATATACTAACATGAATAAATCATACGCATTGTTTGGTTAGTTTTATTTATAGCATGTGCTTTCCCTTCGTTTGAAGCTGTACTGCAACTAGAATTCGTTTAGCCGAAGCTTGAAGCTTGCATGCCTTTACGAATGTAAGTTTAACTCGAGTTACATCTGGGAATAGGTGAAGTTATAGTTTAAGAGTAAAGTTTGTTTTATAGATGCTCTCAAAAAGACCGCCTGTGAGGCTCTGTGGTACTAGGGCACATCTGTGTAAGTGAAATAGGTGTAAATGGCGTGGGGAACCGTCATCTGTCTTGTCACCCTCATTTTGAGAATGAAATCAAAACAAGCTGCTGACTACTTAGCAAATCTGTAGATTTTGTTGCCCTCTAAAAAACTATTTGGGGTTGGGTGGGGTCGAAACGTTGGCGACCATCACCCTCTCCTGAACTGCCCCAGGTGTATCATCAGCCTGCGAAACCCAGGGCCAAATACTGCAATTATTACCATATATATATAAGATTAATAATCTAAAGTATGATATTGCTACCGTCCTCAAAAAATAGTTTTATAAAGACATTTGCAAATGAAAACAAATTCCCTTTTAAGATAAAGAATTGTGAGTCTTGTGACTTGCAGCTCTGAACTAGGCTGAATTGCTCACAGGCATGAACTTACTTATAAAGTGAGGAATAACGGTGGTACTA
>NW_022703023.1:9021-9194 GCF_011630105.1 Anneissia japonica | reverse complement strand
CGTATACATGTGTGTACGTATACATGTGTGTACGTATACATGTGTACGTATACATGTGTACGTATACATGTGTACGTATACATGTGTACGTATATGTGTACGTATATGTGTATGTATATGTGTATGTATATGTATATGTATATGTATATATATATGTATATATATATGTATAT
>NW_022703023.1:0-8971 GCF_011630105.1 Anneissia japonica | reverse complement strand
ATATATATATATATATATATATATATATATATATATATATCATCAAGGATCAAAAATTAAAATAATAGATTTCAGATTTCTCTAATCAAGTTCAGCCCTCTTCACAGTGGTTATAACAATTTATCACTTGTTATAATAAATTATATAACAATAATGTAATAATAGGCATACTGTATATTATAATTTGTATAGGCCTAAATATAATAGTTTGAGGACCGGTCCACAAGAAAGTGTGTGTAAGCACTGTGTACCTTATTAAGACAATAGCTTGAGGACTGGTCTTTAAAAAAGTATGTGTAAACACTGTGTACTGTTAATTAATTATAATAAATACAATAGTTTGAGGACCAGTTCTAAAGAAAGTGTGTGTAAACGCTGGGGTGCAGACGGTGCGATCTAAATTATAGTAAACCATTCAGATATATCATACCATGGAGGTATATCATACTTATTACTAATTATCATATTATATAATTGAAATGTAAACATGTACACCCATTATTCCTAAACTACGTTAAGTGGAAACAATTTTTCAAAAATAAACCAATGTTTCTTGTGAATGTGGACCATTTTTTTGAGTCACAATATATACCACGTTTTAGTTGCCGACTATTTGTATGCATCAATTAACACGCCATGTAATACAAATAAAGCACAGCGATGTGCCATACGATAACAAATCTGCCCAGACACTTTTCAATATTGAAAACTGTTCATTTTTTGACACTGACACTTTTTTCAACACCACACATTTTACTTTGTAACACTGGCTCAACTAACTACAGTCTTTTTTAATAGTCTAATGAAAATCCTTTTTTTTCTTTTATATATATAGAATCACTTCATTACGATATCTCCCCAAAATATTTCAGGGCTTAGCCTTTTGAATGAACATAGGATCAGAAGCGAAGGTCTCATGTACTGTTTTGAAAGCACAAGAAAGTAGCAAAAAAATATAATGACAAAGTACAATGATGCAACAAATCTAGGTTTCATTAAAAAGAAATTTTTAAAATGTAAAAATTTTTTTTTTCAAAAAAGTGGACATTAGCGAGAAACTACATGAGTTTCAAGCAATGAACATAAATGTCAGCCTGCATTGTAAAACGATGTGCAACTTGGCATCTCAGGGCCCCTGGTCGGGTGAGAAAAAAATGAAAAATTACACCCCTAGATTGCCGGAAATTGACCATTCGATACATTTGATAAGTTAATTGACAATCATTTTTAAAAAAAACAACTATGATTACAGAACTCTTAGGCCTATTTATGTAATATTGCAGGGTTCTCAACTCAAAAAAAAAAAGCTAAGGTATTGGTATATTTTTGTTTAAAATGTGTTTAATTTTCTTAATGCAGAAAAATATCTGCCATTTAAAGGCTACCTACTAGGGTTCTTAAATTTGGTTTAAAAAAGTAAAAACTTGTTTCACTTTTTTTTTTCCAAACAAGATATATAGTATTATATTTAATAATATTTACACATATATTATTTTTGGTTTTTTTTTTCAAATAAGTTATATAATATTATATTTAATATTTATATATTAAACAAATATTAGCACTAATGGATCAACTCTACTTAGTTACCTCATCAACTCTTAGTTTGAACTTAAAGTTGGTGGTTTTACTAAATAATTTGGTTCACATCCATGTACTCTGAAAAACTATTCCAAATTTCACTAGGGAAAAATTAATAGACTCACTTGAAAAAAGCACATAATTTAGTTAATTGATGTATACAAGTAGTCAACAACTAGAAAGTGGTATATTATTTCACACAAAAAATGTGCAACATTGGTTCATTTTTGAAGAATGTTTTCCACTTAATTTACACACTTTTTTAAGGACCAGTCCTCAAACTATTGTCTTAATAAAAGTACAAAATTATTATTTTTTCCCGAGTTAACTAATTTCTTTCTAGACTTACATTATGACTCAATGACTAGGGTCATTTAAAAATTAACATAGTATGGAAAAATGCATTATTCCTTGACAATCACAAATGTAAATATCAAATTCTCTTCCATAGTAATAACAAAATTTATTTTGCTTGTCTGAATTCTGTAGTTAAATGTATTATTCCATGTTAGCAATTCAGATTGTTTGCCTTTACAATTACACTATCAAATTCTATTCCATAGCTTTTAAATTTGAATACTGACATAGTATGGAAAATGCTCTTGACAGTTACAAATGTAAATATCAAATTCTCTTCCATAGTAATAACAAAATTTATTTTGTTTGTCTGAATGCTGTAGTTAAGTGTATTATTCCAAGTTAGCAATTCAGATTGTTTGCCGTTACAATTACACTATCAAATTGTATTCCATAGCTTTTAAATTTGAATACTGACATACTATGGAAAATGCATTATTCCTTGACAGTTACAAATGTAAATATCAAATTCTCTTCCATAGTAATAACAAAATTTATTTTGCTTGTCTGAATTCTGTAGTTAAGTGTATTATTCCAAGTTATCAATTCAGATTGTTTGCCATTACACTATCAAATTCTATTCCATTGCGTTTAATTTTGAATACCGACATAGTATGGAAAAATGCAGTATTCCTTGACAATCACAAATGTAAATATCAAATTCTCTTCCATAGTAATAACAAAATTTATTTTGCTTGTCTGAATTCTGTAGTTAAGTGTATCATTCCAAGTTATCAATTCAGATTGTTTGCCATTACAATTACACTATCAAATTCTATTCCATAGCTTTTAATTTTGAATACTGACATAGTATGGAAAAATGCATTATTCCTTGACAATCACAAATGTAATATCAAATCCTCTTCCATAGAAATAACGAAATTTATTTTGCTTGTCTGAATTCTGTAGTTAAGTGTATTATTCCAAGTTATCAATTCAGATTGTTTGCCATTACACTATCAAATTCTATTCCATTGCGTTTAATTTTGAATACCGACATAGTATGGAAAAATGCAGTATTCCTTGACAATCACAAATGTAAATATCAAATTCTCTTCAATAGCAATAACAAAATTTATTTTGCTTGTCTGAATTCTGTAGTTAAGTGTATTATTCCAAGTTATCAATTCAGATTGTTTGCCATTACAATATCAAATTCTATTCCATTGCGTTTAATTTTGAATACTGACATAGTATGGAAAAATGCATTATTCCTAGACAGTTACAAATGTAAATATCAAATTCTCTTCCATAGTAATAACAAAATTTATTTTGCTTGTCTGAATTCTGTAGTTAAGTGTATTATTCCAAGTTACCAATTCAGATTGTTTGCCTTTACAATATCAAATTCTATCCATAGCTTTTAATTTTGAATACTGACATAGTATGGAAAAATGTATTATTCCTTGACAGTTACAAATTCTCTGCCATAGCAATAAAGAAATATTTTGTCTTTATCTGAATACTGTAGTTAAGTGTATTATTCCAGTTTAGCAGTTCAGAATTTTTGCCATCAAATTCTCTTCCATAGCTTTTAATTTTAAATACTGACATAGTATTAAAAATGCATTATTCCTTGACAATTACAAATGTAAATATCAAATTCTCTTTCATAGCAATAATTTGTACTCTTTGGGGGAGGGGAGTTATGGTTACTAAAAAGGGTATGTTTTGTACTCTTTCGAAAATGTTGATAATTATGGACCCCTAGGCCTATTACTATATTATTTATTATTAGATGTGATATAATGTTATAATCAGGGAGATGCCCTGGTTATAACCATATTCATTGTGATGTGGGTTAAACCTTATTAGAGAAATCTATTATTTTAACCTCCTATTGCCATCTTTTTATTCCTTGTTGCTTGATATATATATTTGTTATTCTTTTATCTTTTTTTTTTTGCAAAAAAGATTAAAGATGAAAGATGTTTCCCTTTGTATTTGCATATTTGGTTGTATCAGGGTGTTTAACATTCATAATTCCACCAAGACCAAAATAATTTTTTTTTTTTTTTCCGATTTAATTAATTTCACCCTAGACTTTCATTATGACTCAATGATTAGTGTCTCTTAAATAGTATCATTTCAAGTTGTCTTCTCATATTGTTTTCTGTGTGAGGTATTCGCAGACATTAAAAAGTAGAGTAAATTCGGGAAGTTGGATGTAACTTGGTGATAAACTGTCTGTTGATTACCATTGTTTCCCTTCGTGTTAGCATATTTGGTTGTATCGGGGTGTTTACTGTCCATAATTCCACCGGTACCAAAATTATTATATATAATATTTACACAGTTTTTTTAGGACCGGTCCTCATTTCATTGTCTGCATACAAATACTAACATACAGTATGGTGTTTACACACACTTTCTTGAGGACCGGTCCTCAAACTATTGTCTTACAATAACATAAATTACACAGTGTTTACACATGTTTACACATACTTTCTTGAGGGCCGGTCCTCAAACTATTGTCTTAATAAAATAACAAAGTACACAGTGTTTACACACACTTTCTTAAGGACCGGTCCTCAAACTATTGTATTTTTGCAAATTGTAACTTAATAAATAATAATATCTGGAATTCGCTAAGTCGCAAACTTAACTGGTAAAACAAATATTGACTGCTTTAGATAACAGAAACAGAAAGATCTATTGCCTCTAGGGTTTTAGAATTGCCTAGAAACAAGATTTTACTAATCCCATCATGAAAAGTCATATTTGTATACCAGTAAGCAAACTTATTTTATTTTGTCTTTTATGCACATAGATATTTCAGGCCAAGACGAAGACCAACTATTTTTTTCTTTTTCATTTAACAGAATTGAATAATTGTGAAACAGAGGACAACATTTATGTTTTGACATCCAGGAATACTTCTTCAAAAAGGATATGGGATCGCCATAATTTCTGTGTGTATTGCAATATGCAAAATGCAAAGCTTCCACGACACTTTGAAAGAAAACACAGCTCAGAGATTGAGGTTGCACAAATTTTGTCACTGCAAAAAAATCAGCAAAAAGATCAATGATGTGGGGACTACTAAAAAATAAAGGAAATCATGTTCACAACAGTGAAGTGCTAAAAAGTGGCAAAGGGTTTCTGATTCCAGGAAAGAGGACGATTTATAAGACAACACCAACAGAATACCTGCCATGTTGTAATTGCCTTGCTTACTACAAACGAAATGAAATATGGAAACACCAAAAGTCGTGCCCTGCTTTGGCTGTAAAAGGAAAGGTAGCTAAAGGTGGACGAATACAAGGTAAATGCTCATTAATTCTTGCAACCGTAGGACCAGCCATTAGTAGTGAATTCCAAGAAAACATACTTAACAAGATGAATGTGGACAGAATTTTGCTTTTGATAAGAAATGATATGTTGATCCTGAACTATGGTAAGAGACTTTTTTCAAAGTTTACCGAGTATCACCAATTTCAATATTGTTCTCAAAAGATGAGAGAACTCGGGCGATTAGTTTTAGAACTTAGAGAAGTACATGTGAATAAAAATATGTATCTCAACGATGCAATATGCCCACAAAATTTTAATGCTGTTACAGAGTCAGTAAGAAAACTTGCAGGATTTGACTCTTTGCAAAAAACAAATATAAGATACCATCATTAGCTATAAAGCTTGGGCACTCACTGAAAAGGTGCTGTAGTATAAAAAGGGCAATTGCCCTTAAATCCAGAGATGTTGCCACACAAGAGCAATGTGAGGCCTTTGAAAACCTCTGTGAAATAGAGTGGCCAGATGAAGTCTCCAACCATGCTCGGTCCACCCTCTATAAGCAAAAATGGAACAAGCCCATAATGCTACCACTAGAAGATGTTGTAGCTCTCAATGTCTTCTTGAAAAAAAAATCAAAAGAATGCTCTGAGAAACTAGAAGCCTGCAAGTCTGACACAGATGCTTGGTATACTCTTGCCAAAGTCACTCTCTGCCAGTTGATTCTGTTTAATAGAAAGCGTAGTGGAGAAGCAGAACGGATAGGAATTGAAGATTGGGCAAATGTACATTCTGAATCAAGCAAAGATATTTTGAAAAGTTTGTCCAAATGGGAAAAATGTCTCTGTAAGAAGCTGAAAAGACTTGAAATAATGGGCAAACAGGGACGAAAAGTCCCAATCCTAATTCCTGAAGCTATATTTGGTAGCATACAATTGCTAATTGTAACAAGAACCAATGTTGATATAAGCAAGGACAACAAATTCCTGTTTGCAGTACCAGCACCATCAAATCGTCCTATTCGTAGTAGTGTATGCATCCACAAATTTGCTTTGGAATGTGGAGTAAATAAACCACAAAATCTAACGGCTACAAGATTGCGAAAACACATAGCAACGTTTTCACAAGTTTTTAATCTTCAAAACAATGAATTGGACATTTTAGCAACATTTATGGGCCATGACATAAATGTTCATCGAAATTATTACAGATTGCCAGAAGAGACTACACAAGTGGTGAAAGTTGGTAGAATACTTCTAGCCCTTGAGAAAGGCAGGACCTTTGACTTTAAAAACAAAAAGTTGGATGAAATAGAAATTTCTTCTGAATTTGAAGGTATGTACAGTATTTTAATTAATTGGTGACTAAAAAGCTCTTGTACTACAACAACAACTATATATAATTTAGTATTATTGCTTGGAATGTCAACTTACAACACATTTCGGGTTTGGCAGAACAGCACCAATTTAGCGTGTATACCCTTGACTTGGAAAATTTACTTTCATGGAATTTAAATTCATTTTTATGCAAATGTAGTCTAAAACCTGTCAACCTAAAGCCTAAGTTTTCATTTTAAAATATAATTAAAACAACTAATAACTAAATTACTAAAACTAAAATTATTTATAACTAAATTGGGCATTCAAATCTGATATATTTTGTTGGATTATGTACCATTATCACGTAACTATCTTTAAGAAAGTGCTAATTGGCCTTTTACATGCTGGGGTAGACATTCAGTTGATGACAAACAGTGCAGCCCAGTGAAGCGTATCCAAAAGTAACATAGGGTTTTGGCAGATTTCATGACTGCATGTTACTTAAAAATTCATATCTTCTAGAAAGGTGGCCTATGTAGATTATATTTGGAGAAAGTCATAAAAAATAAATTTATACCACTGAGTTTTAAAAAAATGAAAATCATAATATGTCATCCTTAAAAATCGATCATAAAAAGGAAAATATGACTTCTAAGCCCAGAAAGTGTTGATGCAATTCAATGAAAGCAGATTGAATCGTATCTTCCATCATTTCCTCCGACTCACCAAGTTACCATAGATCATTATTATAATGTTAAAATACAATTTAGTGACTTATACACTCATCAATTACATATAGAATTCATATTACTGTATTGTAAATTATAATTAGAATTTTAATTCTCAAATTGTGCAAAAAGTTGCAATTTATTATGTCACATATGGCCTACATATAGTTCCCCCATTTTAATTTTTCTGAGTCTGAAATAGTTTTATTTTTTTTAACCCAGTGGTATAGATATTGTATATTTCTCCCAAGAAATAATCCACATAGACCGCTTTGTTTTAGGAGATATGAATTTTTAAGTAACATGCAGTTATCTATCTATTTACTGAATAGATGCCATTGACAATTGATGCAATTCATTAGATTAATTAGTGAAGTGTGCCCTAAACAATAGGCCTAGCATCATCGTGATGTTAATTAATTTGAAACAAATTATTGCGAAGTTACAAAAAATTAAAACACATGGCATGTCTATGTTTGACATCAAAAATGGTGGTAAATTTTTGCGATTTCACTGCTTAAAGCCCCATTCCCGGCAAAATTTCATTTTTCATGAAAAATCTGATGTTTATATATGTTAGAAAGATTTATAAATATAATACGAAACTGCTAGTGAACTGAATATAAACATTCCTAAACACGAAAAATATGCAAAATAAGGCTGAATTTTGAATTTTTGTGTTCCACACAAAAAATTGACGCGGATTAGTTTTAATCCTTTGATTTTGTGATACGTCTCTGTAATTTTCAGTAACCATGGTCCGGTCAACGGGGAAAACGCCATCATCAATACATGCAGACGACAAGTAATTTACATACGTAAATAAACAGCGTCGAACGTCTCGTAAAACAAAATTAGTGGATGCTAGCCATTTTATTACATTATGTCTTTGACGAACTCAAGAAAGAGAAGGGGCAGGCCTTGCCTCCCTCAATTTGAAAGGAATAAAAGAAGATTTAACCAGCAAAAATTGAGAAATAGCAGAAGAATATCTCTTTCTTCATCGTATGAAAGGTGGCAAGAGCTGAAGACTACACTACGAGTGAAGAACGACGACTCTTTTGCCGCAATCTTACTGGACTTTTGGTAGCTATTTATTAGGCCTAGGCCTAAACACATTCATTAACTTTGTTCTAATAAAATATACACCATTGCCTACAGTTGAAGGTTAAGCCTGGCTAATAAACGTTCAATAGAGTTATGTATTATAGGCTAACTAAGGTCGGGTCCTAGGTATAATATGGCTTGGGTAAGAAACCAGGCTAGCCTAGGCTAGGCCTATGCCTAAGATCCAGTCTATGCTGTGCACATTATAGTTATAAGTATTAAAGTAATAATAACTCGCTAGCTAAGATACCATGGCATAATATGCTAAGCCCTAGTATTATTATTAGTACATTATACTAGGGCAATCCTAACTAATTAACAAGTCACAGGTCTCTTCTTATTCATCCTACTCTAGAGGCATACTTTTTAGAAAAGACCTAGGATATGCCTCCTCTTTCCTACTGCACTGCAGTGCTATACATAAACTACAGTAGTAGGGGCTAACTCCTGGTTGACCATTAATCAGTTTTGTTATTGTATTTACTTATGCCTTTCCTACATTTTAATTTAAGGTCTAAACATCACGATCATATGGTATCACGCATGTTTTCATCACCTAAAGTAGTTACTACCTTCGCAACAATTCAAACGCCACCTAAAATAAAGATAGTAAATCATAAGGACAAGAGGAAATATTCCTGTGATAAT
>NW_022703022.1:0-1125 GCF_011630105.1 Anneissia japonica | reverse complement strand
TGGGTGCAGAGGCTGCGGACACACCCTCCCCTCCCAAATTCCAAAAGGTCTACTTTTTAAAACCTATGATTTCACAAAATCGTTCCCAATTATTACAAAATGCTATAGCATGCATTGCATTATATATTCGCCGGCTTATCTAACTGTTGATTTTTAATAATGTGGTATGAAATTTGTTAGAAATTTATCGTCTCCGGTGATTGTCCATATAATATGAATAATGTTATCTATAGGCCTTCAGGTGTACAGGACATAATAACGTTACTTTTTCAGGTCCAAAAATCACCCAGATTAATGAAAATTTAAATGAAATATTCATGAATTATGTGTTTGAGAAATCTATTATGTAAAGACCCTCAAAATGCTACTTTGTCGCTTTTCTCACAAACCTCCTCCAGGCCTCTGCCCCTGGACCACCAAATTTCAAAAAGTCCAATTTTTAAAACCTGTTATTTCACTAAAATCGTTCCTAAAATTATCACGGAATGCTATAATATGCATAACATTGTTTTGCCCGCTCTTCTACCCGTTGAATTTTTATTATGTGCTACGAAATCTGTTGGAAATTATCAGCTCCAGTGATTGCCGATTGATCCATGTCATCATTAGGCCTACAGATGTAAAGATCATGAAAAATTACAATTCCACAGTGGTGGATTCAAAGGGGTGGGGGAGAGCCCCTAAAATTATAAAAGAAATGGAGAAAAAAGAAAAAATCATAGGCCTAATTAAAGTTTGTCTGAGAATGCCATTTTCGGCCATTTTGAGGTGCCATAATCATAAATTTGTTTACCTAAGCCCCAACTATGGTGGGGCTGAGGTGGTATTGACCACCTGTCGGTGCAAGTTCCTCCCTTCACCCCCACCCTCTATTTTTCCTGCTTTACTGCAGGTCCCTAGACAATACTCAAATGAATGAAAATTGAAATAGGATATTACAAATATGGATTTTAGAAATCCATTAAAAAGGGCCCTTAAAATGCTAATTTGTCAGAGCTTCCAGAAGATTCGCCCCACCCTCGCAGGGATCCCTAGGCAGTCGCCCATCGTAATGTCCACTTCGGTTGTAAATTTCGCAGAACCGATGACCGCTGTCAGACATTCCAACCCCTCAACGTCCAAAAG
>NW_022703021.1:0-550 GCF_011630105.1 Anneissia japonica | reverse complement strand
GGGTCGTTCATACTTATGGCCACAGCCTGCATACCCCACTTTACAATTTAAAGGGTATTATTTGGAGCCCTAATGACAGATGAAAAACTATTTTTATACCTTGTTTTGTTGGCATTCAAACTTGTTAAAAATAGCACCCTTCAAAACATAAAGGAAAACAATAACAACTACCTGATCAGAAAATTGAAATTAACTGAACATTTTAAAATGTAATGCAAAACGATTCATTCTGTACAAATAATTTATAAATAATATAACATTTTTCTCCGGGCTTTCTAAAATGTTCAATCATATGGCATGTGCTCAGAAACACATTCCAATTACTATTGCTGCTGGTCAAAACTAATGATAAAACGAGAAAAAACTGTTTGCTTCAAAACGAGGAAAGTGATTATGTCAGAACCAGCAAACCGCCCTCTGGGGTCTGCTTATTATTAGCCGTACACGATTGAATGAATTACACATGATTTTTTTTTAGAATCCTACGCTTCCCAAACTATGGATCGCGACGCAAAAGGGGTCGTCAAACTTTTGAATTGGGTCGCGAGCA
>NW_022703020.1:501-613 GCF_011630105.1 Anneissia japonica | reverse complement strand
GGTAAGAAAGTTTGTGATTATGGCACCTCTAGATGGTGGGAAATTACACTCTCAGTCTTAAAATATGAATATAATTTTGCTTATATCTCCATTAAAAAAAAATTGAACAATT
>NW_022703020.1:0-458 GCF_011630105.1 Anneissia japonica | reverse complement strand
TAAACAAAAAGTTAAACCTTCCACTAGGGTGATTCTTTTCAGTATCCCTGTCTCTTATACACCCTTAAAATGGGTTCCCCGACGACAACTTCACTTGTCCTCCGATGGATAAAAATTACCCTTCTATGTAGCCCAGAAATGATACTACAATTGTGGCTGGTCCAGGAAGTCGAAATAGAGGGGACCCAGGTAGGGTTTTGCGCAAATAAAATGTCCATCAACTTTACAGACGCGCGTATACAGGCGTCAATCAACATTTGGTTGCTCAATTCAAAAAGGGAACTTGTAATGCTCGTTAGAAAATGAAAAAAAAATCTATATATTGATAATAATAGGTCAATTTATAAGGTGCAAATAAACAAGGTGTCTAAGCACCAAAAAATAATAATGATGATAATAATAATAATAATAGTAATAATAATAATAATAACAAATAACAATACTAATAGTAATAATAA
>NW_022703019.1:0-1089 GCF_011630105.1 Anneissia japonica | reverse complement strand
TGCGTGTGTGTGTTTCATTGTTGAGGATATCAATAGTAAAATTAATAGTAAGCAATTAGTAGAGCTCCGCATAGAGTACACTATAGGAAAATTATTGTTCAAGGTTAGATTTAATGATTGAAAACATTTCCTGAGGGCCTGCAAGGCCCGAAGGAAATTTTTGAATGCATAAAATCTAACCTAAGTATAATAATTTTCCGTTTAGTGTACGACGCATGCTTTACTAATTGCTTTATAAGTCAATCGCTGTCTTTTAATTTTAGTTTTTTATAACCAACTGTTGTAGCAGCTATCGTTGCTATGATTATTTAGCTGTGCGTATGCTGATTTTTGCTCCTGCAGTACGCGTTCTACACACATCAGCAGTACAAGTACGGATACGATGAATAACTATTGTTAGAAAGAACTTATTTGTAATGCTATTATATTGATAGACTTTCGTCAAAGAAATTAACATTTCAGCATTCGAGAGGGAATACAGTCACTGACGTTCTTTTTGGTCGGTGCATGCAGCTGACAGGTAAAATCGTGCGATGATTTCATAACTAGGCCAGGCTACGGCAGGTATGCCTAGTAATAGTAGGAGGAGGAGGCCCGGGCGGCCTCCCTGCCTGGTTGTAGGCCTACATCTAAATTTGTTCCTTGAGTCTTTAAAATAGGTCTAGGCCTACAATATTCCTATTAAACGTTCAGTTTGTTGTGTTTATGAGGGTCCATTGATTAAATGAATTCCTTAACTGTTCATACTTAATATTGAATTTGAAGTAACTTTCTTCGGGTTCTAATTAAGCTTGTTTTACAAAAGTAATTTTCAATTACAATTCAATTTTTATCGAAGTGCGCGATGTATTCGCGGTGACGAAAAAATGAGGATTTTTTTTGCACACGAACCTAAAAAGTGGACGCTGGGGAATAGGCAAATAACATTGAGAGCTACGGTGATGACGTCACGATTGACTTATAATTATAATTATGGGAGAGATTCAATCAACCGATTCAGTAATCAATTAATTAATCCGTCATATAGACTGTCAGTTTATCAACCAACTATCCAATCATTTAACAAAACAACCAATATATTAATAAATT
>NW_022703018.1:0-4745 GCF_011630105.1 Anneissia japonica | reverse complement strand
TGTGTCCCAAAACTAACAAATACAAACCTCAATTTCATCTTCTTCATACTGATCTAGTACCTCATAAGCTGACATCAGTGCATTAAGTCCAATTCCACTGATGACATCTTTGCGCAGTAGACCAATCCTGTCCATTAATCTCCCAGATGATGTCATTGTTTCATTACCTTCAAGATATAAACCACACTCACACAATTCAAATATTTACTTTTTTTCCATCAGCATCCTTTTTGAAGAAACAATGGGCATAAGTCAATTTTTATCTATTATTTTCTTCAAGATCCTTTTTAACACACAGCAGTCACATTAAAGATAACAATCTGTGTGTACATATAACTCTTCAATTCTTTTATTATTCATCAAAAAACATACTTGATAAAAATAACATCGAAAATGACAAAAGAACAACATCAACAAGAGACAAAAATACAGTAAAAATAAAAACGGCAAACATTAGATATCACGTCTGCTAAAAGCATGATTAACAAACTTAATAACAGGAAGTAGAATATATGCATCAAATAACCTATCAATTTCCATTAAATAGGGCAGCCTTTCCATTAAATAGTAGCCATGTCAGTTCAGTTTAGTCAACATTTGTGAAACAAGGGGACACTAATATCACATAGGCCAAGATATAATTAAACAAATAAATAAGTATCCAATAATCCATGTAATACTAATGTCTACTCGACATTGGTATTACATCGATTTTAGCATGATTCATGTTCAGTATGTGCTGTTACAAAATATTGTAACATTTAGTATTTGCATGCTATTTTGTTTGTATGAAATAAAAGAAGGCAGGGTCTCAGACTACCATCAACAATCAGCAGATGGTGTTGTGCCATCAAGCACTTGGACAGCATGGACTTGTCGCCGATGGTTGTAGGACTCTCATATGACCAAATGTGCGCTCAGCTTTACAAATATTATTGTTACGAAATGTCATGAAATTGTCAAAGTAAAATAAAAACAGAAGTATATATAAATGCAAGGTTGTTGATAGCAATTATTTCATCCTATACAGCTGATTTGTACAGTTAGGAAGTAAATGCAGCAAACAAATGCAGCAAACTTTCGTTCTAAAAGAAATATGTAAAATACTAGCATAATGTGGGACATTGTATTTAGCAAAATGCACAGAAAATAACTTCTAAAATTCAGCAAGAGTTCCCTTACCAATTCCCTTAGGAGCTTTGGGAGCAGCAGCGGGAATGGGAATATCCATTGTAAAGTCAAGGTTGTCAGAGGGAGTTGGGAGTGAAACGCCACCATCTGGTGAATCTCTGTCATCGACATCCTGATCTCCAAGGTTTAGTGTGCATTCCAGTAGATTAGACATCTTTTTAATTTCCTTATCCTCTCTGGCATTAAATGAAAAGAATTATAAAATCATTGAAATCAATCATTTCCATTTGACAGTAGTCATTTAAAACTCAGATAAAATGATTAACACTTTGGCTTATTAGTTATAAACAGTATTAACCCTTGTACATGTCTTTATAAAAGATCTTTATTTTATGTCTTTTGGCAGTAATAGATTTTAAAAATATGAAAAACAATGTACTAGTATACATGCAGAATTTCACACTAATTGCATGAATAAAATGTTGGAAATAACTAAAAATAAAACGTTATTTATGTGATGGATCGGAAAAGTTTTCCGTTATTTCTTTTTGTTTTTCTTTATCTTTATTGGTGGCGCATTGCATTGCTATTGCTTTTGTTTTATTGGTATTCGCGTGTACATTTGCATACCAGGTGGGGAATATAATGCATTGGCTGCGTGAGCGTTGTATCGACAGATGGTTTTTGGTTTATGTCGGAGTAAGACGTTGTTTTTTGTTAAGATGAATCTTGTCTGATACTATCGATACTGTGAGTAACTTGATATATTCTTAATAAGTGTGCGATTATATACAGTAATATTGTTGATTATAATGATTGTTGCTAGTTAAATTGATATAATTATATATTTAATTTTTAATTAATAATGGTACTGTTAAGTAATACATGCCTAGTTGGTATTCTGGTCTTGCTTATCAGAATAGGCCTACAGACGGAATCTACTGTTAAAAATCGGTACAATGTATGCGTTTACCAATGATTTAATTAATCTTTGTTTTAATACGTCTAGTTTCGTCCTGTGGTGACGTATGGTATTAAGAGTGTTTGCTATGCCATGAAGTTAGTTCTATGAATTTGGTGTTACTGATCCAGGTATTGAGCTCGTTACTCTAATAATTGTTATTCTATATATATATATATATATACTATAATGTAATACGGTAGCTTTATGACATTTAAGTGACAATGTTATAGTGAGTGCATTTGAATTGTGAATGCTTATGTTATAATTAATTAGTTAATTGTTGCAATTGTTAATTATTGTGAATGATATATTTATATAATTATATTTATGAATATGCTATTATATGTTATAGGGTTTTTTTTGTTTGTATCGGATGGTGAATACCCGCGTTACTGTGTGAATACCTGCGTTACTGTATACGTCGGAATAAAAGAAAAGATAGTAATTGCAGTCTGGTCTCAAAACGTACTTTGTTCTTCTGAATGGGTATTTGGTCTCATTCACCAAACCTCAGTGGTCGAATCCGGACTAAATCAATACTGAGGCTTCCCGAACCACGACATTTATAACAGCTTTGAATAATTTATTTAACAATGGTAACATATCATTTGTTACATTTGTTTTTTAACATGATTGGCCTATTCAGATATAAATTAATTTTCTTCTACAGGGTCTAGAAATAAATTGTATTTTTTTTTAAAACCACAAGTTAAATAAACTTTTAAAGCTAATAATTATAAAATATGATTATATTCAAAATATGCAACTTTATCCAGGTTCCGTAATACATAACACATAATATAATATAGCTACAAAAATGAACACTTATATATTATATAAATTAGATAGACAGTGGTCTTATTTAACAAAATATTGTTTTAATCAATATTTTTTTGACATATACCTTTGTTTCCCATCCTCCATCTCATCTGATGAACTTTGCGATTCATCATCCGGCTTCTTGTCTCCAGTAATCTGTTAAAAAACAAAAAATAAACTCATCATTGCTTTTTTCTACATGCAGATACACAGCATACTTCACAGACACATCTATTATCTTCATACTCACTTTTACAGGGTCAGAGCTAGTTCTTTCTACTGATCTTTTCACAACTGCTCCATCTATTGAGTCTTTACCCTTAGCATCCGATGCTCTTCGTCTGTGAGCTGGTAAGACAAGAAATATTTTTCACTAAAATGTTTTGAAATTTCAAAGTCAACATTAACTTCAATTCCACTCAAACTCCCAAGTTCTAATTTCATTAAATGGTATTTCATATATTTATTCCAACAAGTGCCTTGGGGCCCCAAAAGCAACAAAGTCAACATGACAAAATTCTTGAGCCCCCATTTGATTCAATTGTACTACTTACATAATGGAGCCTCATTCCCTAATTCTTGAGATTCTCTTGCTCGTCGTCTTTCCCTAGCTGTTGTATTGACTGATTTTCGCTATAAAATGAAAGCAAAAAATAAAAAGTTTCATTACATCATCCAGTAAACTAGAGAAACAACACTGTTGCTTATCTGCTGATAAGGCAATTACTACAGAGATCCGAAGCGATATCAGTCTATTGATATTCGACCATTCCAACCGCCAAGCATGCGCAGAACTAGTTATTTTTGTGGGCGTCAACAGGACCTGGCTATTGGGGAGAAGACATAAAAAACTGTAGATCTTTTTACAGCATGCGCTGTAACTCAGTTTAAGCATTCCTTAGTAAGGAAAACATTGGTATAAAGCGCAATTTACTGTTGAAAAAGTTATTGCAAACCGCATTTTTTATTATTGTGATTATTATTATTTAAGTGCCCTATCTTGAGTGCCCTATCTTGAAATCCCGGCCCCGTAACCTTGACTCAGATATACCGGGTTAGTGTCCAGCGGGGGATAGTTTTTACCATATTGTAGTTAAGTGAACATAGTTAAGGTCAATCTTGAAATTTCTGGCCCCAAAACCTTGATTCTGAAATACCAGGCTGGTGTCCGGCGGGGGATAGTTTTTTACCATAAATTAAATTAAATTAACTTAAATTAAGAATTTTAAAGCGCCTAGAGGGATCTGTGATCTGTTTAGGCGCTATATAAATACGGTATTATTATTATTATTATTTAAATCCAATTATTCAGTCAATTTCTATGTACGATCAAAGTAAAGGTATGTTTTATTTTTTCTAGAGAATCCTTTGTTAAAAACAATATTTATTGGGTTTCCTCTTCGTTTCCACAAACGGGATCTTGGTCGACAGAATAGATATTGTTTTACATTAATATGTCGATCTGATTGTGCCTGTTTTTGTTTGTTTTAAACTAAAGAAATATTGGTATGCTTATTTGTGTTTTAGATGTTCATCTTAGTGGTAACTGTACAGATGCTCCTAGAAACCAGAGCAGCCAACACTATACTGTCTGATGATGAAACTTTCACCGAAAGAAAACATGGAACGATCATCGAGGCATACAGGTTGGAACAGAAAGCAAAAGTTTAATTAAAATGTAGATTTAATGATAAAAAAAAAAAAAAAAAATTTAAAAAGAATGTAGCGGCATATCAAAATGAAATTAAACATTGTATAAATATTACCTTGATTGTTTATTTAAAATTCTGTTTTAGTTACAAATTAGTAAAAGCAATAAACAGCATCTAAT
>NW_022703017.1:0-641 GCF_011630105.1 Anneissia japonica | reverse complement strand
TATAGGCCTATATATATAATAATAATATAATTTATATTTATATTGTTTTCAATCAAACCAAATCAAACAATCAAACAGACGAGGTGGACAATTTGCCGCAATTTGGTTGAAATAGGTGTTCACGAACGATTTCGACCATAGGCTCTAGCAGTAGAGCAGTGACCTCCAAAATTAGGCCTAACGACTAAGTTGATTTGTACATGGAAGTATATACCAAAATGTTAATGTTTATGTTAGCTTTCAGAAATTGCATGATGACATCCCAAAAACTGCTGGGATTTTTTTTTACAGCTGTTTAGGCCTATATATTATTATACTACTTATTTTGTGTTATTAAAATAAATATTAGCACTGACAGTGTTATTAAAATAAATACTAGCATTGAAAATTCAGTCGTGTAAAAGCACAGTTGCGATATGATATCCGGCAGCTTAGAAAAATTGATGAACTGAACTAATGAAAAACATTACTACAAATATTAAATTTTTATATTATTTACTGTACTTATAAACTTATATTTTTTGTCATTTTTATTTATTTTTTACTTTATATTCTGTAATTGAATTCTCTATTTTTTTTTCTTTTCTTTATTTTTTTTTGTACATTAAGTTATTCCTTAATTACTACAGAATAATGAGAGT
>NW_022703016.1:0-1103 GCF_011630105.1 Anneissia japonica | reverse complement strand
AAGTTACTGGTTTCATGAAGTAGGTGAACACACGTGAAGTGGTGAACTGTGCTTCAGCGCACGTGTTTGTACCTAGAAATAGCTAGTCGTCTATTTTAGCATCTGACCTAATTCTGTCTTTGCAATAATGTAACAAAAATGGAAATAAAACAAACGAGAAATCACAACCTTGTGTCATATTCGCCTTAAGAGTACCATGGCAATAAATATGTTCCACAATTATACTCCACTTATGCAACTAAAGAAATAGGCGTAGCAAGTTGAGTGATTTTCTCGGGCTTATGAATATAACAGAAGCATGAAAGGGCTTTTAAAATGTACCGCATGCAATTATCAATGTATTGATAATTTTATATGGAAAATATAAATATGGAAATACATATTTCCTTTACAATAATATTATAACATGATCAGAACATTTATGGTAAATGGAAACGTAACAGACAAGAGAGAAAAAAACGTATGCGAAACTAATCTATTGACTATACTTATTCCATAGATTTTTATTTGATTCAAGCATTAATAAAAATTATATCAATATATATAGCAAGAACCAAAAAAAGTATTTCAAACTCGTTCAACTTTGTAACATCTGCGTTGTTTCTGTGTTTCTGTAAAAAAAGAAAAATAGCACCAAGTTATACAGTAAGATAGTAAAAAAAAACAAACTTTAATACTAATAAAAATAATTGTTAATAAACTAATGTTACAGTAATTTAAATGACAAATTGGCTTTTTCCAGATACAATGTAAATAAAAAATTTAAAAAACATAATAATAATATATAACATCATATCATATTTTAGTATTTATTTTATTTGCTGTATTTGTTATGTAATAGAAAGCGTAGGATTCATAAAACGAAAATAAAAACAATAACAAACTTTAATACTAATAAAAATAATTGTATAAACTAATGTTACAATAATTTAAATGACAAATTGGCTGTTTTTTTCCAGATACAATGTAAATAAATAACAATAATAATATAATAATAATATATAACATCATATCATATTTTAGTATTTATTTTATTTGCTGTATTTGTTATGCAGTAGAAAGCGTAGGATTCATAACAAAACGAAAATAAAAACCGTCCGATT
>NW_022703015.1:0-1516 GCF_011630105.1 Anneissia japonica | reverse complement strand
TTTTTGGATTACATTTCTAAGTGTGTAATTAAGAATATAAACAAAAATTATTTTGTTTATGATAAGCTAATTCATTTGTTTGTTACAGGCAAGTTTGATGCATTCAAATAATCAGCTGTTTGATTGATTATTTACAGGCAAGTTTGATAGAGTCGGGTTCTATTGTAAAGGCAGTGGATGCATTCAAAGCTTCAAAGCAAGTGTTTGAAAGTCTCCATGACCTGTATGCAAAGTTTAAAACAGTCATTCTACCGGAGACGATCAAGAATATTCAGTCAGAAGATGTTAGCTTAACTCAGCTGTTTGAATCAATATCTGAGCTTTGTGAACATCCAGACATCCATCTTGAAACGTCATTACGTAAACTGGATCATGCTTTATCCAGCACCTCACTTGGAATGCAGGTATCTATTAACATCCACAATTTTTATGAAGTTACTGTTATATAAACGATTGAATCAACAATTTTTACATTTTGTTTGTTGTTTAATAAGACTAACATTTCTAAAAGTAGGTTCAATAATTTCCGTCAAATAGGTTGACAAAAACAAAAATAGTATAAATATTTGCATACCTTAATAATGATTACAAGTATAATAAAAGTAAAGAGCAAACACTTGCGGACCCACAGGGGTCATAAGAATGGAGCTTATCGGCAGCTTCTGTAGTATGAACCGGATGAAATGAATAAGGTGCTACTCATTCTCTCAAAGCAGTTTGCTGGTGCCTATACAGATACAGCTAGGTAGACTCAAGGACACAAGCAATATGTACCGCCAGGGATTGAAACCCTCCATTTAAAGGCTGGGAACCATCAGATGTTATGCACACAAACAGGCAAACTTAAATAAATTTGTTGTATGTTTGTTTAGATTGATGACTTGAGTATCAATGAGGAAATGCTAACTTTGAGAAGTGCTTACAATTGCCTGCTGCAGCCATGTGAAGTGAATACAGATTCACAACAGCAAGACCTACAGCTGACCATGGGTCAGACTCTGCTTACAGTCATTAACGGCTTGTTTGAAAGTCTTGAATTTAGTCTCAGCAATTTTATCAATCAATTAGATGCTATGAGCATTCCTAGAGAATGGCGGAAGCTTGATGTCATCCAAGAAGCAAGGGCTCTGCAGGTAATCAATATCTCAAAATTACTGGTTTCAGTGGTGGATTGGGGAGGTGGGAGTAAGCATCTTGGCCGGGCTCCCTAAATTTTTCAAAATTATAAAAATTATGAAGAAAAAAAGAAAATTATATTCAAATATAAGTCTGAGAGAGCCATTTCCAGCCATATAGAGGTGTCAAAATCATAATTTTTCTTGCTTCAACCCCAACCATGGTAGGGCTGAGCCTGGGTGGACCCTCTGTCTATCAAAGTTCCTCTCTGGGTCCCCTCTTTTGAATTCCTGGATCTGCCACTGGGTTTAGAATTTTTTAAAGATTGTTTGCCAATTTCCTTTGTAAATTGGTATTTGTACCATCTACCCAATGACTTCAAATATAAAGCTTGGCTTTC
>NW_022703014.1:0-1685 GCF_011630105.1 Anneissia japonica | reverse complement strand
AATTTGTACCCTAAAGGGTATAATAACATCTTCAAGGTGATGTGTCAACTATTTTGGAAACATGGTGAGGATTGACAAATAATATCTACCAACCACTAACTGTATTAAGTGGTTACAAGATTAATGCAAGATGTGGAAAAGCTACTCAGTGGCCATTTTAACATGTAGTAGTTAAATAGTATTGTATGTGCTATGGATTAGATAAATCAGTTTATTTGCTTTAAATGATTCCATGACAATCTTCAAGACAAATGGGATAAAATGGGAGGCACTTCATTTGAGCCTAAAATTTTAAATGTTCTTCCTCTTTAGTAAGATAATAGGGTAAATAACTAGCATTTAGCAGCCTATGAAATTATGGTGGGTTGGTAATTACAGTATGAATGTCAAGTAAAGTTAGTTTGTACACTGCTTTGATTCTATACATCCCATGCTATTTATATACAGAATGTAACTGCATTATCATTTATTTATTTATTTTATTTATTTATTCTTTATACTGGGTTACCTCTTCAGTAAGAAGTTACTGTTCTCCCAGAGGGCCCATTACACATAAAACATTAAAATATCAAGAAAAACAACACAGAACATAAAAAAAAACAAAAAAAAACAAAACAACTCATTCAAGTATTTATGTGAACTACTACAACTTCTAAAATAATATAGTTGTATTCACTTTCTAGGACCAATCGTGGGGGGTAAAGAATATCTCCATGTACCAATCAAGGATGCAAATGCTGGCTCACAATAATAATCTCATAATGAAGTATTACAAGATGAAATGCAGTGATCTTTAAAAGTCCCTCTATTAGATATTAACTTATTTTTTTATTTGCCATCTGATCCAAGTGATTTGGAACTTTAATTAAACTGGACACTGTATTTCTATTCCACCTGCTCTTGCCATTGTTTCACAATATAAACAAGTCCAATTTCTCTCCTCTAAAAATTTGTCAAAATACTTTATTGCTAACCAAAGTAAAAAAGGACTTGCTAATGTTAATAAAAAGTTTGTAACATTATAATCTTACCATCATGATTGCTGGTGGATGTTTCACCATGATAAGTGTTATCATCTGCATCATAAGGATTAAGCAGTGTTCTTATCTCTGCAGGTATCTCTGATTCAGTCATCCCCACTGGCATACTGGAACCTGCCGAGATTGGCATTGGTCTTCGCTCTTGTTCAGGTTTTACCAGCTTTTGTTTCTTCATTATGTCTTTCTTTGAGCGCATCTTTAAATTTTCATACGCTTTTCGGAGCTGTTTCTTTGTACGTTGATTTCTAACCATCGGTTGGGTATTGTATTCTTTTTCAACGTACGCCCAAGCAATTGCTTTCCGCTGTACCGCTGTGCTGTCATTCCTCCTGCTTTCAATAGCATCACGATACTGGTTGACAAGCGCCATTAGTATGTTGCGTTCGACCTCTGACATGTGTGGTGTCACTTTCATGGGTGATCCTGTTGCTATGGGTGATGTCGTTGCTGTTGTCGGTGTTCGGTTACTGGCCAACGAACTACAAATAAGTAGAAAGCGGTTGAAACCACCATCATGATGCATCTCTTCGATAGCTTAAACGGCCAAATCTAAAACATTTATTTCACTTGCAGCATATTTGGCTGCATTTTTGCTCTCCGCGGAACTAAAAGTGGATATAATGGCCATTACTATGTACCACGTCT
>NW_022703013.1:0-559 GCF_011630105.1 Anneissia japonica | reverse complement strand
TGATGAGGAAGAAATTGATTGGTTGGCCCTCATGCCAGAATTTGAAAAGTGAGTATTCAACATTGTTTATGTTCTGTAGAATACAAATATCTTTTATTAATGGAGTCAGAACCAATGTAACTGAGTGTCATAATTTAATTATTTTCATTCTTATTTTTGAAAGTGAGTATTCAACATTGGTTATGTGTAGAATACAAATATTTTTCAGTATTGGAATCATAACCTATGTAATTTAATTATTGACATTCTTATTTTTGAAGAATTATACCTAATTACTTATAAATAATGTTTTTACTATGTGCAGTATAAAATTTTAGAGCATAAAAGCTGTATTTTGATAGACCCCCTTTGTAATTAGCTGGAAAGGTATACTGTGTGTAAGCAGTGGCGGGGGCCAGCTGGGGAATTGACCCAGATGGACAGTCCACTCCCTGTCGTACAACATCCCAACTAGGTCTTCATGGTCTTAGGACCATAAATGTAAATTTGCCTTATAGTCCGGTGGCTTATGTCATCCCGTGGGAATTTCGTGATCATTTTGTTTTTTTTTTTTAATTAT
>NW_022703012.1:0-947 GCF_011630105.1 Anneissia japonica | reverse complement strand
GATGATTTTTACTTCAATACGATGGTCGATCGAAGGGAAGATCTTTCGATCGAATATCGCAACGACGGAAAATCGGGCAAGAAACGTTTTGTTGTTGCAATGACGCAATCGAAAGGTTATTTCACGTTTTCGTACAGATTAAACCAACTTGAAACCGGTAAACCGACAGTCGTACTGGTGATGAACAAATGTTGTAACTCTGATATTGATTTATGCATAAAAGCTTTCGATATTAAGCACGATGTACAATATCTAGTGCATAAGAACAAATTGTGCCTGATTGGGAGAGCATAATAAAACAAATAAAGTGAAACGTACAAACGAGTAATGTGTCAATTCTTTTTTTTTTTTGTTTATTGTCCGAATTAAATTACATGGGCATGAATCCAGGAACCGGGTTGTGTCTTAAATCACAATGCATCTGCAGCTGTTTGTCTCGTCCACGTCGATAACGTCGAGCACGATATCGGCTGCCGATCTGCCCCTTCTCGGTCTGAAAACCGGCACCTCGTTGACGCCACCGTCCTTGCTTTGGCCGCAACGCCTCAGACGTTCGCGTCTGATGCGGTTCTCGTCAATGATCGTCGCATCCTCGTCCAATTCGTCGTCGTGCGGTCCGTTGAAAAGGCAGAATGCGGTGTCGTTCCGATTCCTGTCCGGTTCGTGCAGGACGGTGGATTCGGAGACGCACGGTGGTAGATTTATTCCGTTGGCGTGCAACCGTCTCCAGACGCTCGGTTGGAATACGTTCACGTCTGTGGTGAAGGCTCGATTGCGTTCGTTCACCTCGGTAAGAAGCCTCAGAGGCCGGATGACGTTGGACGTCAGATCGACGAGAAACCGACCGTACTGAGACCAACGCTGCAGTGGATTGCGCGCGTTGTCCGCCACATCGTCCAGAAAACTCTTCACGTCGGCGTCGGAAAGTTCGAACTTCAGCACGTGTT
>NW_022703011.1:0-512 GCF_011630105.1 Anneissia japonica | reverse complement strand
AAAATTCCAGTTGTGAGTGATAAGTTAATCATATAAGTTAGAGGTATAGCTAATATATCTGAATTTTTTTTTAAAAATTTTGCATCAATATCGTCAAGACCAGGCGATTTGTTTGAGTTTAAATTCGATAGATATTTTTTAATATCATACTCAGTTAAAGGAGTAAAAAACATGGAATTTTGAACACTATTTTTATTCATATAATCCATAGGATTTGTGTCTTGATATATTTTATTTGCTTTTTCGGCCATTTCTTCGCCTATGTTAATATAATAGGAATTGAATGCTTCCGCCTTATCAGAGGGTGCTTCGAATGACTGAGAATTTAATTTCATTCGTTCTGGGAGGCTCGATGTTTTGTTTCTTCCCAAAATGGCATTAATAGCGTTCCATGTTTTTTTTATGTTGTTTTTTCGTTTTTCAAAATCGTCTTTGTAGTAATTAATTTTTCTTTGTCTAATAATTGTTGTTAGCCTGTTTTTGTACTTCTTATACTTTAATTTATTCGCATT
>NW_022703010.1:0-616 GCF_011630105.1 Anneissia japonica | reverse complement strand
TGTAATGCTATCAAACTAATGAAGCCATTGAGTCAGATTGAACTATATATTTTCTTGCAGTACCGGTATTATTTTAGTTAGACCTATATTTTAATTGCCAGGCTGCCATTCCATTTCCAAACGAGACGCTGACGTGGGACGTGTTCCGAGACCACGATAAACTTGCTGATGTATTAGCAGATTCAGTACCACAATGGGAGATAGGGACGGGTCACGGCTACCATGCAATGACAATGGCGTCTTTCTGCAGTGTACTTGTGTATAAAGTTGATCCTAAACACAGAACTCTTGGTCAGTTCGTTCACGACGAGCTGGAAGTTCCATTTGGTAAGTACCTACGTACGCTTGTGACCATATCGTTTATTTATGAATTTCAATACGAAAAGTAAAATCTAAGTACAGTATGTTTCCTTTAATCTCACTGTGCTTTTTATTATTGTATTTTATATCCTTTTTATTTCCTTATTGGCAAATGTATTTTCTTCCGCTCAACTCATATGTGAATGAAGTTTTTCTGCAGCCATTTTTAGTCTTCCATTCGCTAAATAATTTACAAATTTTTAACCTATCCCGAACTTGACAGATATTGACAGCCGGAAACGTTTGCTCATTTCAC
>NW_022703009.1:0-743 GCF_011630105.1 Anneissia japonica | reverse complement strand
CATTATTTCCATACCAATTACAGCAATAATAATAGTATAATAATAGTAGTAATAATAATAATAGTCGAACACTTTAATATTTACAATCACACATTATTATCTACTCTAACGCACAAATGGAATCACAAGCCTGGTACAAAAGTATAATGCAATAAAATATATTAACTGTATTTCTCTAATGTGTGTTTGATTGAAAATCTACATTGAAAAATGAATATAGGATTAATAAATAATGGTTGTTCTATGCTATGTTAAATTTGGCATGATTTTCACAATTTCTTAAACAGATGATGAAGAACCGGAAAATTTAACCAGCAAGAGAAAGGTGAAACAGAAAGGACCTACTAACAAAATTAAGAGGACAAAGATAATTGAGCAATCAAGCCCAGGTATGTACTGGTAGAGTATTTTATATTTTGTAGCAGAACTTTATAATGTCATTTACTCAACAATGTATGTTTGTGGGTTTCATTTTTTTTCATTTAACATAAATGAATGCTGTAAATTGGTGTTTTTTATTCTGATGAATTGAACTCCACTTTACTTAAAAACATTTTAAAGTTTCTAGAAATAAAGTAAAAAAATAAATTGTTATTCTATGCCTTTACCTTAGGCATAAAAAAATGAGCCAGAAAAACAATAAGCAAAATAAACAAGTTAAAAGAACAAAGTAAATTAAGCAATAAAACCAATGTTGTATGTGTTGTATTTTGTAGCATAACCTTACAGTAGGTCATTACTCA
>NW_022703008.1:305-948 GCF_011630105.1 Anneissia japonica | reverse complement strand
TTGGTTTATTTGCATAGCGCTGCGTGCGCGTAGCTTTGCCGAGTGATCTCCTTCTCAATAATACCAAAGAGTATAAATAGAACAAGAGAGCAAAGTCCCGTTCGTAAAAACGTCATGCCTGTGTAGGACGCCCACTAACGGTTGTATATTCTTTTTATTACCCTGCCTGTGCACAGCAATTCAATTGCATCCTGCTGCAGACCCGCGGTAGAAGTACGCCCGCTATAAACTCAGTAAGCAGAAAACAAAGATCTTATAAACACAAGATAGCGTTCTCCGCGATTTACGCGTAACAAATAGAAGCGTCGGTCAAGGTTCAAAAGTTTCCCATTTAGCAAGAGGGCGTCATTCATGCGCTATTACCGAAGAGAAAAAGTAATAAGTTTTGGAAGAGGGCGTCCTATCTGTTGCCATGGATCTGAAATGCTTCCTGTTCTGCTGTTCACAGGCGGTGTACTGTATGGTCAGATCAGAGCGGTCAAGGGTCAAAAGTTTCCAATTTAGCAAGAGGGCGCCATTCATGCCTTATTACAGAATTTGCACGCGTAAATCGCGAGACGTTAGACACAGAACGCGCATCGCGTATGACACAAAATGGCTTCTAAATTCTCAATGTCGCAACTCTTTCTATCTATGGCTCTGA
>NW_022703008.1:0-297 GCF_011630105.1 Anneissia japonica | reverse complement strand
GCAGTACTGGGTAATAAAACATATACAAGCGTTAGTTGGCGTCCTACACTAGCTGCGTATGGGCGTATCGTTTTTTTACGCTCTCAATGAGCGTTGTTGGCTCTCTTGTTCTATTTATACTCTTTGATAATACCTCCATGTTTAAAGTAAGGTCTGTAATTTATTACGAATTGTAGGCCTATTGTTGGTTTGATCTGTTTTTCAAGTATTCACCGACCGTAATCTATTTTTAGCATTTGGTTTTTTCCAAATATCAATTTCATGACTATTTTTAGCATTTGGTTTTTCCAATAATAT
>NW_022703007.1:0-510 GCF_011630105.1 Anneissia japonica | reverse complement strand
TCTTGATCCATATTATATCATTTATTCGTCGTTAAAAATTAGAATGAAAATGCACATGTAAAATCTCCACGATGGAATTGGTGACCGGTACCCAAAAAGGGCCCCCGGTTTCAGAAATACACCGGGCCTCCGGCCCCGTCATTACGCCACTGTGAAGTTCGTGTGGAAAAATACTAAACAGGGGAAAAATGGGGGGGGGGGGGCGGCCCGGCCTCGCCTCCCCCCTGGACCCGCCCCTGCTAAGTAATGTACAAAATTTTGAAATACTTTGGTGTTTCCGACATTTTTTTTACTCTGTTTTATACAATAATTTGTTTGACTGGAGAGAAACGCTATATTTACATACCAGACTGAGGAAGGGCTGGAGAACATAGTCATAATCAAAGCAAACACATTATTAACTATGTTCTCACTTAATAAGAATTACATTTATCGAATGCCAATACATGGATGGATGGTTTTTTATAATGAATAGTTGTCTTCTAGTGAGAGGCCTATTAAATATTATTT
>NW_022703006.1:0-812 GCF_011630105.1 Anneissia japonica | reverse complement strand
AATATAACAGCACTGCTAAAGTTGAGGGCGGTAAGTTAATGCTATGAATATCCAAACAAAAATTATTAATCCACTAATAAAATTAATGAGTAACAAGACATCCATTAAATCACATGCTGTTAATATGTAAAGACAAACTGCAACTATTCAATTAATTATTGATATAATTAAAATGTCGATAAAGTTATAAATAATTTTGCATGAAAAGTTATCGGTTTCTTGCGGGTTTTTTTAATTTTTTCAGAAATTAGCCGACAGATTGTATGGTATTCATAAGATCCACGGTAACTATGGTCGTGTATTTAGCGAGTGGAGTGGTATCGAACAAGAGATGGGGGACGGCCTGCAGAGTGCCGGACACTTCATGGACTCGTAAGTAGAGAGTTCGAGTTTGGTTAAGAGTGAGATGAGAGGAGAGTGAGCGGTAGGAAGATGGACTTCAAATGGGTTGTTCAGGAGCAAGGAACAAAGTTTTACTTTGTCCATTAAGGGAAGAGAAGCAGTCGCAATGAAGTGGAAGACTCGTGTGCAGAGTTGATTAGTTTGATGTTCGGCAAAGTTTGAAAAGGATACAAAGTGACTACATGTCTGTAATGACGTAATTCCTCCATGGTCTGAACTAAAGAAAATAAACGTCAGACGAGAGAGTACAGTTCTATAAGATTGTCGAAGAGTCAAGTGTTTTTAGAAGAGAAGGTTGTAATCAGTTAATAAAATTGTTGAAATTTGGGAAGAAGAGTATTCAAGAGTACAGTAAAATCTATTTACGAACTCCCAATTTTACAAACTTTATTTGCAGTGATGACATTATT
>NW_022703005.1:0-660 GCF_011630105.1 Anneissia japonica | reverse complement strand
CACTTTTTGCACAAAAGTGCTTATCTCGCCGAGTTGATCACTTAGTGCAAATTTTTGACTTTCCGAAATATTTCGAGTACTTTTCCGAAAAACTTCAAACTTTCAATGGAATAGTGTTTGTTTCAGCATATCTCACTTTGTCTAACCCTAACCCTAACCCTAACTCTAACTCTAACCCTAACCCTAAATCTAACCCTATCACTAACCCTAACCCTAACCTAACAAAAAAAAATTACATTTTTGACTCAACTTTTAAACATTGTCACTTTTTGCACAAGTGTGCTTATCTCGCCGAGTTGAGCACTTAGTGCAAATTTTTGACTTTCCGCCATATTTCGAGTACTTTTCCGAAATACTTCAAACTTTCAATTGAATAATGTTTGTTTCAGGCTATCACACCGTGCCTACAAAAAAAAAATTACATTTTGACTCAACTTTTAGACATGTCACTTTTTGCACAAAATTGCTTATCTCGCCGAGTTGAGCACTTATTGCAAATTTTTGACTTTCCGAAATATTTCGAGTACTTTTCCGAAAAACTTCAAACATTCAATTGAATAGTGTTTGTTTCAGCCTATCTCACTTTGCCTAACAAAAAAAAATTACATTTCGATTTAACTTTTTAACATTGTCACTTTTTGCACAAAAGTGCTTATCTCG
>NW_022703004.1:0-1183 GCF_011630105.1 Anneissia japonica | reverse complement strand
TAAAGAGCCTCGCGTTGTCTAAATTGACTTACAATGCATCTATTATTGACGTTCCAGAGGACATTGTCAACAAAATAAACAAACTGACATACGAGTTTATATGGAATGGAAAAAGAGAAAAAATTAAGAGAAAAACATTAATCGGCAATATAATTGAAGGTGGCATAAATATGCCTGATTTCTCATTACATATAAAAGCCCTTAAAATTACTTGGGCAAGAAAATTACTTGATAGAAAACATGTAAGATGGAAATTATTGCCGTTATATTATATAAATAAAGTTGCAGATGCACGTCTAGTTTTTAGTATGTCAAGCATTAATATAAAAGATCGTATTAACTTTAACAACGTACCACCATTTTATTTTAACCTCATTAAGTGCTGTGTTGAATTAAACAAATTTGAGAGTCGTATAGTTAACTCTTACGAAGCAGTAGCTAAACAAAACTTATGGGGAAATAAGTTAATAATTACGCATGAAAACAAATCTTTATTTTATAAGAACTGGATTCTCTCAGGACTTAATAAAATGAATGATATAATTATATATAATCGATTAATGAAACCAGAAGAAATACTTAAAAAATTATGTATTAAGAGAAATTGGCTCAGTGAATACGCATCACTAATTGAAGCTATTCCAAAAGAATGGATTGTTATAATTAAAAATCATAACCGTGATGAGCAAATGGCTACGAACGAATGTAACATAATAAATAATATAGTTAAGTCTAAAACAAAATCTATTTATGCAAGCTTTATTAGGGAAAAATCAATTCCATCTCATTGTACACGCAAATGGGACACGTTTTTCAACGAAGAAATAATTTGGAGTGATGTTTGGATAAGAAAAGTAAAAAACGAAAAAAACAGAAAATATGCACAGTTAAATTATAAATTACTAAACAAAATTGTTCCTACAAACCTACAATTATTCAATTGGAAACTTAAAAGTAGTAACAAATGTAACGTTTGCGATGGAATTGATGATGAAAAACACATGTTTTTTTAATGCAAACGTAATAAAATACTATGGAAAAATATAGATCTTTTATTCAAAAGGATAGATAACCGTAGCAGTTCATTTAAAGAACTTCTTTTAGGCTGTGGTTCCAATATTAAAAATACATTGTATTCAATTGCAACATATTCTATTTATTACATTAAAATATTAAGCGAATT
>NW_022703003.1:0-549 GCF_011630105.1 Anneissia japonica | reverse complement strand
CTGTACCACTTTAAACCGAAAGGTCCACTGATTAATCTCGTATAAGATTGTATAATACATACTCCAAGTATCGAAATGCACGCCATTGTGTCAGGATTCAATATTTCGACATTAATTATGTCATCATCAGGAATGACATAATTATGTCATCATCAGGAATGACATAATTAATGTTGAAATATTGAATCCCGACATGATGGCATGCATTTCGATACTTGGAGTATGTAGTACCACTTTAAAAATCAGTACTACATAGTACTGAAAGTGCCTACAGTATAAAGATTAAATAAATAAATAAATAAATCATCCAGTATTCAATATTAAATAACTGCACTGTTGATCATGTTGGTTTCGTTCTGTCTAGATAAACCGGTGAAACAAGAAAATCTACCAATATAATCTTGCCTATGTGATAATCTTAACAACAATATAAAAATGCTTGTAATTATATACCTTCAAACTATTAGTAGTTAAGTTTCTTTTCAAAACTCTTCATTTCTAACTGATGCTGCAAGAAAGATGGTCTACATCATAATTACCTGTATTTGT
>NW_022703002.1:0-645 GCF_011630105.1 Anneissia japonica | reverse complement strand
ATCGCACAATATAATCTGGGTAGCAAGGTTACTGGCGATTGCTTTCTCTTCTATAAAACCTACAGCTAACGGTAGGGCTTAGCCTACTAAAATACAAGAAACATTGGGTTTTCCCCAACAAGAAAAATAATTAAATTTAGGCCTTTATTATAAACATTTCTTCGTAAACTGTCACCTAGCGTAGGCTAGCATTTTACTACCAGGCTACTACTATTATAAATATAGGAGAGCTGTCTCTTATACACATCTGGCCTACATAGCCTAGGTACGGTAGGGACACTGAACAAGTTTTGAAGTTGTTTAAATCACGATCAAATTCCAAATTTCGCTGAACGCGTTTAACATTTTTCCATTCACGAGCAGTCAACCATATGAAAAGGGGAGGAGTTAACTTCCAAACGGAATAAACGGCTCGAACGACAAGCTTCCAAACGGCATTTCACAGACGCGTTTGGGAGCTTGTCATATAACAATAGTAAACGTGTTTGACCCGTTTCTGTCGTTGGGGATAATTTGTAGATCGCGCCTAAATCTACTTACTGTTGTAAGGTTGACTCTTGCGTTGAAATAATTGTGTATAATCAGACTGGATGAGAAACAATTCACTGCTCCAGGGTGGTTTTATCTTTAGTTTCGCCTATGTTC
>NW_022703001.1:0-929 GCF_011630105.1 Anneissia japonica | reverse complement strand
TTTCGGGGTTCAGTAAAAATGACAGCGTGTACATGTACTGTTGACTGCACTTTACGTCTGAAATCGATGTGCATTTCTTTTGTTTTATTGACGTTCAGAACAAGGTCATTATCGTCACACCACTGAACAAGATCACTAGCCTGCTTAATATAGTTACTTTCATCGTTTTTTAGTTATTAGGCCTAATACAATTGTCATCCGCAAATTCAGTAGGAATTATTGTTGTTAAGACACATAATTATATTGTTCTATTTACATGAATTTCGATAGCTTTGAACCCCCTAGGATCGATGCCGCGTACCCCATAAAATAATCTAGCATACTAGTTAATTCCAGTCTTTTAAAGAAGCTATAATGTATTCTTTACTTTATTTTCAAAGCTTTACAAACATTTCAAACGAAATCAATGATTACAAATGCCTTTGTCTAAAATCGTAGGCCATGCGAGATGGTTGTTATATGTTAAATTATTGAATATAGACTTACTGAATATCTTCCTGTCAATAGTTCACCCCTGGTTGGCGTACAAACTCTCTGAACATAGTAGTTCTCCAGCTTCACACCCTCTCTTGCTAATTCATCCATTACTGGAGTTGGAAACTTGGAACCGTGATACCCAATGTCTCTATAACCGTGGTCGTCCGACATGATGAATATAACATGAGGTCTGGGCTTGGCTTTCGCGTGGGCAAGATAGGGGCAACAAAAGATGACGAATATGCTTAGGAGCAAGACCTTCTTAAAAGTCATCTTTATCGGTTTAGAAATAATTTCAGGAATGAGGCCTTTTTTATAATACACGGACATTCAGGTGTGGCTCGTAGTGTCCTTGACCAGAGATTTTGCAGATTAAGATAAGGACATGATATGGTCAGGTCGAAATATTCATGTTTATAAAATAGTGTTCTTAAGTCTACTCCGTTTACTGT
>NW_022703000.1:1512-2017 GCF_011630105.1 Anneissia japonica | reverse complement strand
TGTATAGGCTAGGCCCTGTCTACCTAACTAATGTCATTGTGTATAGCCTAGCTAGCTAGGCCTAGACTTTGTGATGTAACTTTAGTATAGGGGACCTGGCTGGCAAGCCCTTCCCACCCCCAAGCCTAGGGGGCCTAGGCTGTCCATATATGAGTCCACATATACACCAGGACATAATGTCATTGTCAAAATATTGAATTCCCACATGATGGAGTGCATTACAATTCAAAGCTGTTTCCTCTTTCTCAAGCATAAAATACTACACTTTATTTAATGGGAAGTGGATATATTTACGTCGTCGTAAACAAATCAGTAAACGATATATTTACGTAAATGAAACAACGCATACGCAGTCATACTTTAACAAACCTGCATTTTCAGCACTCAATATTATTAGCGTGGCCTCCCATGGCCGCTTTGATTCCCCCAAGTTCAGTATGGCACTTTAAATTAATTTATAATTTTGTTTTTTATTTTTTATTAAACGTAATTTAATTTTCTACAA
>NW_022703000.1:0-1486 GCF_011630105.1 Anneissia japonica | reverse complement strand
AAATGATTAAATCATTGTGTTAAATTTTCAAATAAAAGTGATACTGTATTATGAGCTGGAAATGTTATGTTCATCTTACTCAATCATTTGTTAAATGAACACACTTGACGTAAATACAAGGCCTAGGCTTATGCAATGTTTCATTCCTAAAACTTAATTACCAGGAATCAAGACGATATTCTTCTAGGCCTACCAGTATTGTTATATGATAGTCAATCATAACAAATTAAATAACACCCTAATGTTTTCATTCAAACAAATTTACCCACGTTGTCACTAACAAAAACAACATTGTTATATAGTCTTCAGACGGGTCAAGCATCAAGCCCCAATCGATCACAAAGAACATACAGGAAGACCATGTTTGGTGAGCACATGATTTACTCTAAAAAGTACTGTACGCTATGTGAAGCAAGAAGTAAACAACGAATAATCGTGTATTTTCTGTAAGATATTGAATCACTACGAAAAAAGTGAAACCAGGGAGATGTAAAACATACATAAAATACTTCTCCCTGGTAAGACAAAACAAATATTTTTAATGTTTTATTCAAACATATTTTTCCAAGTAGTTTGATCACTAACAAAGCAACATTGGCAATGATGTGCATGTGTCTACGAAGTATGGATACAGAACTCAACAAATGATTGAGTAAGATGAACATAACATTTCCAGCTCATAATAAAGTATCACTTTTATTTGAAAATTTAACACTTGATTTACCGTAATAATTTATTTAGTGATTAAACTACATACTGTGCTATTGTAGAAAGTTAAATTACGTTTAATAAAAAAATAAAAAACAAAATTATAAATTAATTGTGCCATGCCGAACTTGGGGGAATCACTGCGGCTTGGAAGGCCACGCTAATATCGAGTGCTGAAAATGCTAGTTGTTAAAGTATGACTGCGCATGCGTCGTTTCATCTACGTAAATATATCGTTTACTTATATCGTTTACTGATTTGATTACGACGACGTAAATATATCCACTTCCTTATTTAATATCAGTATAGGCCTACATCTTTGTGCAGCCTACTGTATATTGTCGATCTTAAATGTAAAGTTAAACATTTTCTTTATTTCTTCTTTATGTTGTTTTTTTGTCAGGAGTAAAAAAAAAACCAAAAAAAAACAGTGCATCCATAGGCCGTTATTAATGGAGCTACTGTAAGTATTGGCGAAGATGGACACGAAAACTTAAAATTCAATATCCATTATCAGATCACCAGTCCTGAGCTGCAGTATGTGCTACCTGCCAACCTACCTGCAAAAGTACCAGTACTTTCTATGGAGGCATTATAATAATTTTGATCGGTTCTTGAAGATGGTCTTGTGCAAACACTTGGTGAGTTTTGTTGTGGAAACAATAATAATAAGTGAATACTTTATTAAAGCGAATAGTAATATACAGATATATTGTATAATGTGATTGGGATTCCATTTCATCACTTGTCACAAGTTGGTCAATGGTAAGGATTAGAT
>NW_022702999.1:0-1255 GCF_011630105.1 Anneissia japonica | reverse complement strand
TGGACATACAGTGAATTAAACCCCTAAAGTCTTGGTGAAAATCACTTTAATTTGTGGTTTTTCGTTAGACCTGAAGTCTAATGCCTAACATCAGCTTTTTAATGCTTCATTATGTCCATTTTGACTGGGCAAAGAATAAAAAATCATCAAAAAAGTACTTTAGAATGTTTTTCTGTTGTGTAGTTATACATTTATAAGAAATCAATATAATTCATTTCCATAACAAACGGCTATCAAGAAACACTTTTTGCTCAATATATCAACACTATAATTCGTCGCTCACATCACGAACTAACACAATTAAATTCAATTGTGTTAGTTCGTGAAATCAAAAAATACGCGCTGTTGTCGTTAAGGACTTTTTGTGTGGTAAAGAATACAAAATTGCTTGACAACCAATACGCGCTCGTTTTGACGCGCTACTGTGATATCACGAACTTAGGCTACGTTCAGACCTGTGAGATACGCCAGGCGTATCTAACGCCGGGCGTACGTTAATTCATGGCGTAACTAGCGAGATGTCCAGACTGAGCGATTAATGAACGCTAGCGTAAGTATTCGCGCGAAATATTCGTATTCGTAATTCACGCATTTTATTTTCTGTTTACATCTAGGTTTATTTTGATTGGTCAAATCTTGGCTGAGTTCAAAATCACCGATGCGTGACTGTCGTAAATCAGTGGCGTACGCTAATCTGGGGTCTGTTGCTGGATGACCATACGCCAGTGATTGCGCGATAATACTGGCGTTCGCTACGCCGCGCACAAGTTCACACCACTCGATTAACGTTACGCTAGCGTAAGTCGTTGTGTCTGAACATAGCCTAACCAAAGATACTAGAAATACAAGATAGAGTTCTCGCATTGTAAAAATGAGGCGGAAGTCGTGCCCAACGTAGGCGGCGCCCTTCTTTTTACCCATGCAAGTTTCCTATACTTCGTGCCCAACGTACAGGGCGCCCTTCTGTTGCTAAGTATATCCAGACGCAAAAGGCGCCCTTCCTTTTCCACTAATGGAGGAAACCTTTTTCACTAAGAGTGCGTCCGGCCAGCATTTTCCGTACGAAACATTTGCATGAAACTTCACTCGGGCCATCTCGGATTGACTCGAGTGAGTACGATACGAGGAACAAGAGCAGACACTTCGCAATGTCGTGACGCTCGAGTTTTACTATTATTGCTCTTTCTGTGTTTACCTACGGTAGGCCTATGCAATTTCACGGACTTATGTGATGTACGTCACTGTGTAACTAACT
>NW_022702998.1:0-1301 GCF_011630105.1 Anneissia japonica | reverse complement strand
ACCCCCGCCCCCCCCCCCGCCTGTTACGCCACTGCTTATAAGATGAATGGGAATATGAATCATGCAGATCTGGAATCAAATCTTGGTGGTGGGGTCAACATTCCTCCTCCGGGAAAATTTTGATTTCTAGATGGCGGGAAATGACCTTTCTCGACTTTTGAGCTAGGTGTCTAATGACTTTGTTCTTCAAAATTCAAGGTTTTCCCCCTCGTGAAAACGGTAAGGTAAACTTTCTCATTACAGTAAATAGGCCTGTTATGTGTGTATAAATACATTTTAAAAAATGGAGTAATTGCATACGATTTTTTCCATGAGATGAATCCCAAAAAGAAAGGAGGGTCCGGGGTTCTTCCCCAGGAAAATTTTGATTCCTAGAAGGCGGGAAATGAGCTTTCCCGACTTCTGAGGTGTCTTTTAAATTAAAGTAATTAAAAAATACTTCAGAAGTCGGGAAATCTCATTGTCCACCATTTAAAAATCAACATTTTCCCGGGAAGAACTCGAACCTCCCTTTCTCTGAGTTCATTGATTCATTATAATAATTTTCAAGAGGGGAACACCTTGAATTTTGAAGAACTTAAAAAGTAATTAAGTTTTTCAAAATTAAAGATTTTCCACTCTTGAAAACGGTCAGATAATTTTTCCCATTGTTATTACAGTAAATTGGCCTTATGTGTGTATACATACATTAAAAAGGATTGAGTAAGTTCATACGTAGTTTTTCCATGAATCGATAAATCCCAAAAAGAAAGCGGGGTGGGGGGGAGGTCCTGTGGTGTTCTTCCCAAGGAAAATTTTGATTCCTAGGTGGCGGGAAAAGAGCTTTCCCGACTTCTGTGGTGTCTTTTAATGACTTTTAAATTCTTAAAAATTCAAGGTCCTCCCCCCCCCCCTTGAAAATGATTCAATTAATCAATGAACTCCAAAGAGAAAGGTGGTTCGGGTTCCCCCAGAAAAATTTCGATTTCTAGATAGCGGGAGATGAGCTTTCCTGACATCTGAAATGCCTTTTAATGACTTTTAAAGCTCTTCAAAATTCAAGGTTTTCCCCTCTTGAAATAGGTCAGGTAAATTTTTCTCATTTTTTATTTTATTTGTGTATACATACATAAACAAATGAGTAGTTGCATGCGCATTCGTTTTTCCATGAATCGACAAATCCCAAAAGAAAGGGTGGTCCGGGGGTTCTCCCCCGGGAAAATTTTGATTCCTAGATGGTGGGAATTGAGCTTTCCCGACATTTGAAGTGTGTTTTAATGAATTTTATGTTCTTCAAAATTCGAATTTTCTAATAGCAAAAA
>NW_022702997.1:0-805 GCF_011630105.1 Anneissia japonica | reverse complement strand
CTCAGTCGGTAGATGATTACATATATGGCCACAAATAAAGCAAGAGGAACCTTTTCTAGTTATATGCTTAATAATGGTTTATTGGGCAATTGGGATTACAAATAATGACTTATATATAAATTGGACCTAACCTAACCTAACAAACTACTCACGTGAGACCGTCGGCAATGCAGCGTACACTTGTAGAAAGTAAAATAATAATAAATGCAAGAAGTCCAACAAAAATAGAGTTCAGAATATATGGCAAAACAGCGAGTTCCAATGATATAACAAAGTCCAAAATCGCTTCCACTTGCAATCGTCTGGTTGCACTTGGTACCGGTATTTGTTACAGCAAATCAAACTGCTCTTCTGATTCAAGTAAAGAAAATAGTGGAACCAAAAGAGTAGTAATTCTTCTTCCTTTTTAATTCAGGAAGGTTTCCAGTCAACAGCTTTCTGAAGAAGATTCACATTTATCCTAATTAGTCTATCCGACTATAGGACTATACTGTGTGCTGGAGTTCCGATCGGGATTTCTCAGTGTTCCTTCTTCTCTGCTGTGTCTTTTTCCTTCTTTCCTGTTCTTTTTTGTTTCCTTGGATATTCTGGGTATATGTAGGGGATCTGGCTCTACCCTACTCATTCGAATATTCAATTATCATTGGTCCTTTAGCCTCAGGCAACACCCAAAGTCACTGTCCATTCCCGATTTCGTGTGTCCGGTAATACATCATTTGATGTTGACAAGACGTTTCCTGTACTTCCTCAGGTATGTCGACAGCATACCACCCAACTCTCGGGAGAGGGTTAGCTGGTGGTATCT
>NW_022702996.1:0-1330 GCF_011630105.1 Anneissia japonica | reverse complement strand
TCAAGCAAGGTAGTTTGATCAGCATCACTCGTTACTTCAGCGGTTGTGATAGCAATGGATGTTACATCCTCTAATGTTGTCAAATCATCTACTGTTGTCGACGGTATGGTTGTTGTATCAACAAATGTAGTTCGCTCAGATTCACTTGTTACTTCATCAGCTGTGATATCTATTGACGTTAGCTCCTTTGCTGTTGTCAAATCACCAACTGTTGCCGATGGTATTGTTGTTATATCAATTAGTGTTGTTAGCTCAACTTCACTCGTTAAATCATTAGTTGTGATATCTAATGATGTTAGCTCCCCTACCGTTGTCAAATCATCTACTGTCGTCGATGGTATCGTTAATGCATCAAGCAAGGTAGTTTGATCAGCATCACTTGTTACTTCAGCGGTTGGGATAGCAATGGATGTTACCTCCTCTAATGTTGTCAAATCATCTACTGTTGTCGACGGTATGGTTGTTGCATGAACAAATGTAGTTCGCTCAGATTCACTTGTTACTTCATCAGCTGTGATATCTATTGACGTTACCCCCTCTGCTGTTGTCAAATCACCAACTGTTGTCGATGGTATTGTTGTTATATCAATTAGTGTTGTTAGCTCAACTTCACTCGTTAAATCATTAGTTGTGATATATATTGATGTTTGCTCATCTACCGTTGTCAAATCATCTACTGTCGTCGATGGTATTGTTGATGCATCAGGAAAGGTAGTTTGATCAGCATCACTCGTTACTTTAACGGTTGTGATAGCAATGGATGTTATCTCCTCTAATGTTGTCAGATCATCTAACGTTGTCGACGGTATGGTTGTTGCATCAACAAATGTAGTTCGCTCAGATTCACTTGTTACTTCATCAGTAGTGATATCTATTGAGGTTACCTCCTCTGCTGTTGTTAAATCACCAACTGTTGTAGATGGTATTGTTGTTATATCAATCAGTGTTGTTAGCTCAACTTCACTCGTTAAATCATTAGTTGTGCTATCCATTGATGTTAGCTCCTCTAACGTTGTCAAATCATCTACTGTCGTCGATGATATCGTTGATGCATCAAGAAAGGTAGTTTGATCAGCGTCACTCGTTACTTCAGCGGTTGTGATAGCAATGGATGTTACCTCCTCTAATGTTGTCAAATCATCTACTGTTGGCGACGGTATGGTTGTTGCATCAACAAATGTAGTTCGCTCAGATTCACTTGTTACTTCATCAGCTGTGATATCTATTGAGGTTACCTCCTCTGCTGTTGTGAAATCACCAACTGTTGTCGATGGTATTGTTGTTATATCAATTAGTGTTGTTAACTCAGATTCACTAGTTAACTCATTAG
>NW_022702995.1:0-838 GCF_011630105.1 Anneissia japonica | reverse complement strand
CACGGTTGCGTCGGCATCCACGTTCTGTCGGCGGCGCGTACGAGAACGGAATTCCCTGCGTCGTTAACGATCCTGTATCCGGTATCGGAAGTGACGACCACGTCTCCGAAGCTCAGTTTGCAAGACCGCTCGTTGAGCAGTTTTTCGGTGCGTCTCTGGCGGGCGTGATTCATGCAGACTACGGCGAGTAGCAGGAGCTGGACGCCGAATAGTACGCCGGCAGAAACTCCGAATAAACGGTACCCCGATCGCCATCGTTCCTCGTTCTGCACGAACGGCTCCTCGCAGCAGAGGTTCCGTGCTCCAACCTAGCCTTTCGTTTGGAACCGGAGTCCATCGAGTCGGGGTCGCCGTCGATATCGCGATCGCTAAAATGTTTTCTGTGTTTGACCATCCCGGACGAAACGTCAGGTTCGCCTTCGTCCTGTTGCTCACCGTCGACACGAGGAGGTCTTCGGTGGATGAAAGTTTCTTCCTACCCTTGTGCAAATCGTGCAACAGCAGAGATAAAGACGATATTAGAACTATCGCGAAACAAACAACCGTCAGTTTCATACCACGTTGACCGTTCATTCCCTCCCCATCGCTTAGGCATGGGCGTTGCATCTGCTCCCGTGAAGGCGGTGTCGTGGACTTGCAAAGCCGTACACTGTATCATTTGCGTGTGTTTGGTCGTCATCGTGGTGCTGGTGGTACTCTGGATTTTAGATTTTGCCGAAATTTTCAAAAACCTGTAATCGCATGAACGAGGGCAAAGGTGAAGTGGCCGTCATTGACGTCGTCGCCAATCCTCCGTGTTACCGAAGACACGCGAATTTGCTGATCTGCGTGTTGCTGT
>NW_022702994.1:0-1036 GCF_011630105.1 Anneissia japonica | reverse complement strand
AAAACGTCTATGAGAAGTGTATCTGGCAGTTTCGTCAAATGAAGTACTGACCTTACCTAGAGTTTTCTTTAAAAAATGGGAAATATTGAAAATTGCGTTAAGTTTGAGCTAAATGTTAAATCAATTGCATAAGTTGATGAATTTCGATTGTTACACTTGTGCTTGTTTAAAATTCGACACATGTTCTTATGTATTACGCATGCGTCGACAATTTAATTGAATAATCATAGAGAAAAAGTCGCACATTTTAACACGGCAACCAAGAGTTTTTTTTTTTTAAACTCATGTAACCATAGTTGTAACTAAAATGTATTGCTCACACTATCATCTTATAATAATTGTGCATTTATTAACTCATTGTTTTACAACTCCCAGTATAATATATTTTTTATATGTCGTGATGGTTTGAGACATATTTTATCGAAGTGGAACGGATGTTTTTTGTATGTGATTGAGTTTTACCAAGGCAATTGTTGAATTGCCTTGGTTATACCAGGGAGTTGTTATTTAGAATAACAACTCCCTGGTTATACTGGACGATGTTGCTGTACATGTTTTATGCTTCTATATGTTAAATTAAACTGTTCATTTGCAACCACAACCACTGATAACTACTATGCTCTGTCGAATTTATGTGATTATCGGATATTTTGACGATACATTTGATATCTTGTGTAATGCGATACAAGCGGTGTAGATTCAGAAACTAAACGACCAGCGTAGAAGGCTTATAGGGCGATATAATATTCATCCAATAATTAAGGAAATATTCACACGATGTAGCTATTAATCCATCAAGATAAATGTCTTACAGGATGTCTATAATACCTGAACCCCCTTGGCGTTACCACCATGTGGCCTCCCTTCTAGAAGTGAAGTTCACAAGTTCACGATATCTCTACATAAAGAAGACATTTGCAACTTTCATTGAAACTGACAATATCGTAAAGTTTATGTACATCAAATCGTTCAAAATAAAAGTCTATATTTTCATAATGTCAGTTTTAATTATAAACCATATGAACTTTTTAATTAC
>NW_022702993.1:540035-561649 GCF_011630105.1 Anneissia japonica | reverse complement strand
TAATTATAATTTAATATTATTATCATAAATTTATGACATGTTCGGCATGCAACTATAGGTGAGTTTCAACGTGTTTCTGTTGAATAGCTGAACTCATGTTCTTGAGGGAAACATCATCTATAGGCATAGACATTTGTGGCCTATATTGGTGGCGACGTTGATGCTGTACGGGGGGTTACGGCTTAGCCAGGGTTAAACAATATAACATTTTGGCTGCTCGATCGTTTTCAGGGTTGAAATTAAACTTGTAGTCGTAGCCGCTATTCTTGGGGGCGTCTTCCTGATACTGAGGAACAGATGTTTTGAACGATCCTTGATGGCTTAGGGTATGTATTGACGGTGAGTGGTTGCTTTGTCGATGGACGTAAAGGGGGTATTGCTTGGCTTGGAAATTTACGAAAGCCCATTAGTGCCAATAAATATATGTTCAGTAATCCGTAATAACGAATTACTAATTCGTAATTACGAATTAGTAATCCGTAATAACGAATTAACTAATTCGTTATTACGGATTAGTAATCTTGCATATATAAGAGGGCTTAATAAATATTCAAATTATTATTATTATTTTTATTATTATTATTATTATTATTATTATTATTATTATTATTATTATTATTATTATTATTATTATTATTATTATTATTGTGACCATTTTTCGGGGACCAAGGTTTCTCTGCTGATTTGGCATCACTATGGTATAAATAAAAAATTGAGTGGGAGGGGGTACCTCGAGAGAAAGGGCGGAACATGTTTTAAGCAGCCGTTGTTAATATAGCTGCCAAAATTCAGATATTGGTTCATAACTTTACTTCTAATCAATGAAAAAACGTAAGTCTGGTGTCTAACTATATGTTATTGGGGTCACTGAATTCAATGAGACATGTTTCAAAAACCTATGATGGCAGCCATTTTTTAATTTAAGATGGCTGCCGTCATTGTCGAAAAATTAAGTTCCACAGTATAATTCCATTTCTTCTCTTTGAAAAATAGTAAAATTGATGTTTAACGTGTGTTATTGGGCTTTCTGAGTCGAATAATCATAGTTTCTTTAAGCTAGGATGGCAGCCATTCGAAATTCAAGATGGCCGCCACATAAATCGTCGAAAAGCAAATACTGTATTTTGGTATATAATTCCATTTCTCTTCGATCAAAAATGGTAAACTTGGTGTCTAATAATATATTAATCGGCTCTCTGAGTCCAATGGACGTAGTTTCAAAAATCTAGGATTTCAGCAATTTTGAAATTCAAGATGGCCACCACAAAAATCGTTGAAAATATTTTGGTATATATCCACTTCTCCACGATAAAAAATTGTAAATTTGGTGTGCAATCATATGTTATTGTGCTCTCTGAGTCTAATAAACATAGTTTCAAAAAGGTAGGATGTCAGCCAATTTGAAATTCAAAATGGCCGCCACAAAAATTACTAATTCGTAATTCGTAAAATTCAAATATTTTGGTATAATAATTCCACTTCTCCTCGATCAGAAATGGTAAGCCTAAAGTTGTCAAAGCAGATGTTATTGGGCCATCCGAGTCCAATAAACTTAGTTTCACAAAGCTATTTTCTAATAAAAAGTAAATTTTTTAAAAATATGAAATTTTACGGCAGCCATTTTGAATTTCAAAATGGCTGTCATCCTACCATTTTGAAAAATTCTCACTGAATTAAGTGACCCCAATAATATATAGTTAGACACCAGATTTAACTTTTTTGATCGTGGAGAGGTGGAATTATATACCAAAATATTTAATTTTCAACGATTTTTTGTGGTAGCCATCTTCAATATCCAAATTACTAATTCGTAATTACGGATTACTAATTCGTAATTACGGATTACTAATCTGTAATAACGAATTAGTAATTCGTTATTACGGATTACTAATTCCGTAATTACGAATTAACTAATACTAGTTAGTAATCCGTAATAACGAATTACTAATTCGGTATTACGGATTAGTAATCCGTAATTACGAATTAGTAATTCGTTATTACGGATTACTGAACATATACTTTATTGGCACTAATGGGCTTTCGTAGAAATTGGTTTGAATGTACCGGTTTTTAAATCCAGGGTTAAGCCTATGTCCAGGTAATCAACTGATTTTTTGTAGGACTCTATGGTGAGATTCTAGATTGTTGTCCTGGAATACCTTGCCTAGCTTGCATGTTTTGTGACCGTCGAAACTCACCAAGGTCACGTCAAACAGTATGCTGCTCGTTTTCTTACACCATGGTGTCTTTTCATTGAAAAGATGTTGAAAATGATATTATTCTCATGGTCGGTGATGTCTAATATTGCTGCAAATTCGAATGCTTATTCTGCTAGATTTTCAGATATTAATATAGGCCTATGCATAAAAGTAATTTATATCACAGCATATGAATGAGTTATGCTTTTAAAACAAAGCGTTATTACCTGATGGTGATTACTACAGATTAGTAATCCGTAATAACGAATTAGTAATCCGTAATGACGGATTAGTAATCCGTAATTACGAATTAGTAATTCGTTATTACGGATTATTGAACATATACTTTATTGGCACTAATGGGCTTTCATAGAAATTGGTTTGAATGTACCGCGGTTTTTAAATCCAGGGTTAGGCCTATGTCCAGGTAATCAACTGATTTTTGTAGGACTCTATAGTGAGATTCTAGATTGTTGTCCTGGAATACCTTGCATAGCTTGCATGTTTTGTGACCGTCGAAACTCACCATGGTCACGTCAAACAGTATGCTGCTCGTTTTCTTACACCATGGTGTCTTTTCATTGAAAAGGTGTTGAAAATGATATTCTTCTCATGATCAGTGATGTCTAATATTGCTGCAAATTTGAGTGCTTATTCTGCTAGATTTTCAGATATTAATATAGGCCTATGCATAAAAGTAATTTATGTCACAGCATATGAATGAGTTATGCTTTTAAACCAAAATTTGGGAGACAGGCTAATAAATATTGTTGGTCTGACGACCTCGTTCTGGCGTCGGGCGACTGGGTTTTAGGCCTGTCCGACGTGAATTCCACACCACTCTTCCTCTACCAACCTATTGGCGCCATCAGTGCTGTCGTTTTGAAGTTTTTGAGGTTATTAAACTCGTAAGATTACCACAATCAAGCCCAGAAAAGGAAAGCGTTTACCTATTTAAATTTAATATTTTTACACTATATTTTTTATAATCATCATTATTATATTATTATTATGTTATTACTAGGCCTATATAATAGTATATAATTATTCTTTGCTTATTATTTTTAAACTATAGTTCATTATTACAATTAATAATGTTTTTATGACTGATAATTAATTACTGTAATATTATATTATACTATACATTATATATACACTATTTATATAGGCCAACATTATATATACACACTCTATATATATATATATAAATAAATAAATATATAATATATATATATATATAAATGCAGTAATGCATCTAATAAAGTAAATGTAATTTATAAACGACATGTTTCGACGTGTCCCACGCCATCATCAGGTAATAACGCTTATGCTACTAACGGTTTAAATACTACCGGTCAGGTGTAAGACGAAACAAGCAAATATTAAGATAAGTCATGTATATAGAGGTCAGGAATGCTATAGTAAGTCATGTATATAGGAATTAGAATGAATTAGAATGAGAGGACGGATTTCCCCAGGCAATGTAAATGGCTTCTTTTATTTTAAATTGATACCGTAGTGTTGTGGGCGTAGTCAAGAATAGGAAAACAGTCTGAATTAGATGTGTTTTGACATGTAACAGAGTTTTGAAGATGTTGAAATATGTGTGATGACTTTTCCCGAACTAAATGCTCCTTAATCCGTGTTTCTAAGTGTCTATTGGTCTCGCCAATATACATGGAGTTACACCCCGCGCAAGTAAATTTGTAGACAACACGGGCTCGGAGATTATTTGGGACATACGGTAGTCTTTTACGTTAAAAAAAAATTATAATTTATATGACTTGAAAGCAAGTCTGACATTAATGTTAGAGCAATAATTTTTGACCATAACGTTAATTTTTCGTTTACAATAGTTCGATAATGGTGTATAGGGTAGCTTGAAATAAGAAGGTTGTGTTTGCGTTTTAGGAGGATCCAAAGTGGTGGGCGATAGTTTTCTATTCAGGTAGTTATGTATTGTTTTATTAATTAATGAGATCGGATAACAATCTATTTGAAAAGTGAGTACAAGTTTTCTTAAATCGTTATAAAATCCCAACCATGTGTTGTTAATTTTGAAGGTACGGTCTATTAGAGTGCGTAGAAATCCGAGTTTATATGTATGTGACGTAAAGCTATGGAAATTTGTTAACAAACCTGTATACGTTGAGGTTATTAATGAGTTATGAACAGAGTTATCTAAAAGAATGTCAAGAAACTGCCGTGCAGTTCATAAAAGAGGAAGTTGCAAAAACGGAAGTTAGGGATTTACCCTTTGAAGACTATAGTTATAGCAGGGAACAGTTAATATTTAACTGTTCATACCGCTAAGCGGTTAGGAAACCGGAAGAGGATACAATAATGAATAGTACACCTATTAACCAATCAAATTTAATGACCTTGGACTCGTACACGCAGGGAACAGTTAAATTACTGGTACACGGAACTAAAGTATAAGTTATGAGAGCGACTACATTCGGTGACTTAAAATGCGATGTTTTTACTTGTTGGTTGGTACCAAATGAATATAGTTTATTATTTTGATAAAGCTATACAATAATCATAAATTGTTTTAGAAAGGACAACCATCACCTTGACGTGTTTCATAATGCTGTCATATACCGCAACATGCTACGGTGGTTTGATTTTGGTCTCGATGTCATTTTGTGTCTACACTCAACCATCATGCAAGTAAGTCTAAGTAACCTAGCCTGTAATAAGCGGATTGATTAGTTTTACCATTTTTTATGTCCTGTCAGGAGAAATTTGATTAGAAAAAGAAGTTAAAGGATATGATCGTAAATCGTATTGGTCCACTTTAGTTTACTTTTTACCTTGTTCTGTTTTGGCTGTGTGCTTGCTTAACGCCACGACGAAATACATGAACATTCATTTCAAAGAAATTACTGACCCCTTTATTTTCATGTAATAGAACAACTATATGGAGTATTTAAAACGAATAAATCAGTCTTGTGTTCCATTTTAGGCCCAAACCTAGGCCAAGCACGTCCACAAAAGCTTAATACGAATTATTCTGTCACTGCAAAAGATTTTTTAAGTGTGGGAGAAGCATAACTTATTACTTCCCTGCACTCCACAGCAGAAACAATCATACTTACGGACAGCAGACGCGTTATAAGCGGCCAGGCCGATGGACCAATGATATCTAAGGGGAACCGGTTTTAGCGGCTAAAATCGACCCGGTGGACCAATTTTAGCTTTAGCAATTTTGGCGTGACATACAGTAATATACGGTACCAACTGCGGAGGCACATTTACTACAACATTAATCACCACAATTTTGTTTTGGAAAATAAGATCACCTTTCTTCATATGGCTACATACAGATAGAACTAGGCCTATGGCAATTATGTTAAAATTAAATACGTTTCTCTCTCATTTTGTATTTTATGTGATTTTATATAAGTGGATGCAAAAGATGCTTCTTCTCAAATGTCGAAACATTATGCAATTTGTGTGTACCACACACTCCAGGGCAAGGTAATTACTGTACTTATTTATATAATTTGTAAAGTAGTAGACAGCCTGAAAAAAAAACTAATAATAATGTAATGATTATGATTTAAAGTGCTTCTTTTAAAAATGAATGCTATTAGTATTGAGAATTACTACTACAAAACAATACCCAAGGCTACAGTAACGACAGTCTGTATTAACCGACATTAAATAACCTATACAACCGTCTACAGTAAAGCAAACGTGTTTTCAATGTATTTTGTTTCTTTGAAATTTATGTACCGTGTACCGTAATCTACTACCTCGAAAAAAGCCCTGCTATCTTGAAAAGAAGCCCATGGTCTTCTTTGAGGGATGGGATTCCTTTCGAGGTTTGCAAACTAAAGAAGAGGGGGTGATGGCCTAAATTCGAGATGGGATTCTTCATCTTTAGATTAAGCCAATTGGATTATATTCGAGGTTTTACAGTATTTCGATATGCTGTTACTCTAGTTAGTTTAATCATAAAATCATGTGGCCCCATGTAAAGAAAGTTTGGTTGTGGGTTGACACTTTTTTTACGAGTAAAATCAATGTAAACCGTGCTTTTTTAAGTGGTTGAAAAACCCCCAAATTTTATGAAGGACTACTTCTGTCACAGATAACCTAGCACGATCGTGTCCTTGGCACATACCGGTATGCAATGGCAAAAAAACAGGACTTTTAGTCCAGAGGCTAGAAACCAAAAAGGTGCACTCCCTGCTTTATTCCTGTCATTTTTTTAGTTACCTTTATGTCTAACCTTCAAAAATGCCTTATTACTCAAGCGATATCTGGTCGCCAGTGGCTATAAACCGACATCGAAGATAGGTATACCAGTTTCTGTAGGCATTAGAATTTGGGAGATTTATTTGGGTAGGGGTTAAATTTATGCCCACAACTTTTTACCAATTGAATATATTTTCTTTTCAGTATCAAGTGTAGAATGATATGTTTCCTATCATTTGGTATAAAGGACAGTGTAATTACATCGTTAGTTATGTTACAGGAGGTCGAAAGGTCATCAATCAAATACAGTATCAACATCGAATTTCGCATAAAATATATATTAAAACTTGTGATAATATTTTTTCTATCCCATTAAAAACTGAATTAACATGGATAAAAGTTAGCTGAAGTAAACCATATAAATTATTAATTTGTTATTAATTTTATTTCATAATCAATGGGCGCTCGTTATAAAGCTTGCTTGCTGTGGCGACCCTTTTTCCACTATATTTAAATGTTCTGATGGGCCTACATTTTTATCCATTATTGTTTTTGCTTATGTATTTCTCCGTCTATGTATGTTGTGTTGATGATGTGGAAATAAACTTTATACTGAATTGAATTGAATTGAAATTAAAATTTTGAAAAAATTAGAACTTCATTTTGGGAAACTAGATCTACATTTTGAGAAATTTACGCCTACGTCTTGATAAATAAGATATTGAATTTTGCAATTACATTTTGATTTTAACATGGACTTTTGCTGCGTATGGCACCCAATACATACAGACCTTGTCTTCGGCGGGGCTTGTCAATGTGAGATCCTTGGGAATATATTAGGCTTAATTGGCAGCCTTATGATATGAGAAATTAATAATTGTAATGCTAATTCTCCCTCGATTATAACATATGCAGTGGTGTATCTAGGAGTCTTATACGATGTGTTGCAATTTATTGCAGAGCAACGTCCTCCACTGCCGTACGTCGCCATACCGCATCGCGGTGTACAATTTTTTATTTGGGAATTGACAATTAAATACGCGACGACTTGGTAACGAAAGTTTGGTAGAGTTTTTTTTTAGATCCAGCCGTACGGGGCCATTTTTGTATTCCCACCATGCATTGCGGTAGAACACCTTTTTTCTGTGGAGAACTCTATCTTGTGTTTCTAGTATCTTTGCTATTACGTCCAATGCGGCCTGTGGCGGTAACGGCAAGCCTGTTCATGAATGACGCTGCGCGTCTTAAACTACAGCGGTGGACCTTTCCTATCAATGACTCTATTTCTACACCTCCTGTTATACTCCTAATCCTACACTTTTGGAGTCCTTAGGGGGTCGGCTTTACCCACTAGAACCAGAACCATCGATGGGGTGTTTTCAGCTTATGGTCAAAGGACACATAGAGTCAAAACCCTAAAATGATTGAAGTCTATTTCTGCCACAAGAAACATAGCACTTGATTAGGAGCATTTTCACAGTTTTTGGGCTGATAGATAATGATTGTGACACTAAATGCTAAAGTAGAAAGATTACATTATCAAAATTATCCAATTTAACTCAAATTTACCAGAAATAATCTGATTTAGTTCATGTTCTATTGAACATATTTTTTAGTTATTATTATTATTATTATTATTATTATTATTATTAATTTTATTATTAATATTATTATTATCATCATTATTGTGATGATATTAATCTATTATGATCACGCTTTGTCAACTGAACCAATCAGAAGAGAGTATACAAACTGCATGCGAAGGAACAGATTTGAACCTTACCTGTGAAGGAGAAAGTACACTTGACATCCACAGTACGTTGTATGGCCGTCTTGACACAGAAACATGCCTAAATGATCATGTCCGTCAAACATGCTGTATCGCTGAATCGGCGCTCCAAAAGGTACAGGAGGCTTGCCAATACCAAAGTTCATGCGTTGTAAAAGCAGAAAATGGGGTATTCGGAGATCCGTGTTTTGGAGTGTTCAAATATCTCCAAGTTTTTTATACGTGTGAAGATAAAGGTAAGAGCACCATCATCATCATTATCATCAACATCATTATTATAATTATCATCATCACTATCAACATCAATTTTTTTTAAAGTTTGACCCATTTAATGGTTAATGGTTTTCAATTTATAGAGCTCAGAATACAAAGATAAATACAAATCTAACTAATATGAAACGTAATGTATACTGTATTTATTCTTTGCCTACAAATGGGGGAAATTAAGCGAGACAATCGATCCCGCCTCTCCTAACCGCTGGTATGGGATTGGCTGCAACTGGCTTTGGCTGGCAACGGGTCCTGTGCAGCAACGGACCAGTTGATAACACAATTGGCTTGTGGTGGTTATTTAATGGCTTCAATACGAAGTTTAAATTTTATTCTTGTCCTGTGTTTAATGAGCGGTGCATTGATTGGTACTGATCAGGTATGTAAAGACGCAGCGAGTAATTCAGGTACTAGTATAGGCCTAATAATTGTTAAGCAATTTTCAATATTGTAAATCAGATAAATATGATTTAGTAGGTCCGACCAAACAATGAATCTATATTTTATTATTCCAATTATTATCATTCAATTATTTGATTAGTTCAAAATCCAGTCAATGAATGAGATACTTATACGGATAATAAGCAATAAGTATAATTGCGTATCATATACTAGTAAAAATTATTATACGAAGGTCAGAGCAATGCATGAATACAACTACTGAGCGTCTGAAAGGCCATAGGATTTTATAAATGCATTAATCTAATCTAAGTATAATATTTTTTTAGTGTATAAATAAGCACTATAATAATTAGTTTATAAGTCAAATACCGTCGTTTAATGTTAGTTTTATAAATTGTTGTAATCGCTTGCTATAGTTATGTAACCAGTATATCTGTGTGCAAATTACATTTAGCTATGGGTACGCAGATTGTTGTTGCAGTATGCACTAGCACACAACAGTTGAAATGGTATGTACTTTTACACAATACGATGAATATATATGTGATAGTGTTTGAAGAAATTGTCACGGGTTACTACTTTGATATGTATTTGTCAAGGAAATAAAAACAAATTTATCATATTAGTAAAATCGTGTTTTGATGTCATCTAGGCCTAGGCTTACGAATCAATCTAGGATTCTTTCATTGCGTCTAGGTTTCCAGATATTCCTATTAGATGTTCAGTTTTAGTTTTTTTTTTTTGGGTACTTTAAAACAAGAAATTGCTTATTTTTTATATTTAATATTGAATTTGAAGTTATTTTCTTTGGGTCCTAATGTACCGTCTTCTAATGTCATTTTTAAAATTCACCACTTGTCAACAAACCAAGATTGGGCAACTGTCCTCCCTTTCTTTTCGCAGGCGCAAGTCGTTGTGTGTAGGTGTAAAACACACTAGCCTAAACTTAATCGCGGTGCGCGATATGGCGATTTATGCAAGTTTAATTGGCCTTTTGCAAACGGACCGAAAAACATTTAGCAAACTGTGCACTAATGAAAATATAGTGCACGATTTGGGATAGGAAAATAACATTGAAAGTAACAGTAATGACGTCACGGTTTACTTATAAAGACCATTATAAGTAAGCGTGCACCAAATAGGTTGACATTGATTGGTACCAACCGGTTCCGTGACAGAAAATTTGCATAAAGCAACTTTATACAGTTGTCTCAGGTATATAATGAGTAATCTGAATCCAAGAGTGACTCCACGGTGTTCGTCAGATTAATCTGAGACAACCAGTCTCAGGATTACTCATTAAATTCATCCATCAACACAGTAGGCCTACATTTATCCATCTATCCATCCAGCCTTTTGTCACCTAGGCCTGTTGCCAATCGGCTTTTTGCCACTAAGCCTGTTGTCAACTGTTTATTTGCCGCCGGCCATTAATTGTACCCTAGATCCGTTGCCACCAAATTACAACCACCCATTCATTCATCCATCCATCCATTCATCGATCCTCCCAACCAACCATCTTTCCAATTATCCATCCACCAATCTATTAATTATTCTTCCACCCAGCGATTTAAAAATCAATATGCAATTCTCAAAATTAAATCAAATGATAGCTTTTCATAATTTATATGCAGAAATGCCACACGTGACTGAATTGACTAAAATTAGTACATCAGTATTCACTGATTCTAAAGATGGTCAAGGTGGTAATAGAGAGAGTACTACCAAACAATTCGTGGGAACAGGACAGAAAACAGATAAAGGAGAAGTAACATATGGAGGCAAGGCGACTCCACCAACCACTACTGGCATACTGGAACGGCAGAATAAAGGAGAGTCTTTAGTCGAAGTTTCCGTAGGATCAGTTGTATCTGTGTTTATACTAATCGGCATTGCAACACTGACTTTGTATTTTAAAAAAAGAAAAAAAAATGGGCAAGTATTTAATTTTTCATTTAAATACTATATCGGATAAGGATTATTACGTGTTTGTTTAATGACCATGTTATTTGTTATCAAACAAAAACCAAATATCGGATATAAAACTATAATAGTTGATAACACGTTGATGACCAGACCTATTTTAAGGTTCTATCCCGTGTTCCAAAACAAGTATACTTGTACAAACATTCATTTTAAATGTCGAGGTTGTAATAATGATTATGGTAAGACAGATACCGTAAATGCTAATTAACCAGACTTAAAGAACCTTCTTCAGGATCTGATAGTGTTATATTTTATCATGTACAAAACTGTGAAGCAATCCGATACCTTTTGGCTTACAAGGTATACATGAAAATGAAGATGTGGTCTGTATTGTAAGTAAATAATTCATCACTGGTTTTACTTTAAATTGATTCATATACATTAAGGCCCATCAAGGGCTGAAAAGTAGGTCCCATCGCGATGTACAAAGCAGCTGATGAATATCAGACTTGAAAAAAGCATATTCGCAAATTACGTTCAATAAGGAGAATTATGAATAATTCATTAGATTTTGCTAAACTATACTACGTTAAAAAAATGTTCCTGCTGCCAACATAACACAACAAAAATAGGCTACATACGTTATTTGTACGTTATCGTCTAGGTGTATCTTTTCCCCGAATTATCAGCCTTTATTAAGTCTGTGGTTCATGTATAACAATGCAGAAATAACCGCTAGAATGTTAACCCAGATTTGACGAGTAGGTAGTCGTCCCTAGCGCCCTCAGCAAACCCTGTGGCGCGAGTATACTCGTCGCTGGCAGCGAACGCGATTGTTTTAGGCAATGTTCTAAAATTAATAATAATTAGGCTAAAGTACTAAAATTAATAATAATCAAAATAGGATCAGGTTATACGAAATGTATATGATAGATATTAGGGACCGTAGGCAAAAAACACTTTTTTTTTATTGGAAGTACGTAAATTGTACTTTTATAATACCTATACTAATAAACATTAGAAAATAATTAGTAGGCATACCATTCAGAAATTAATGTAATGTGAAAAATATAGGACATGATTTTAAAAATCACTGGATTATTAGTAGGTCATTTTTGTTTATCGAAATTAAACATGCAAAACCTACACTTATAATGAAAATTTTCTTTTAAACAAACACAACAAAAAAAAAATCTCAATAAATCAATTGTTGGTTCTATGTTAAAAATGTAAAATAATTGCTTTTCACATAGTATTTTCGTAGGTTACGTATGTTTACAATATTGAATTGTTTTTGTTCCAACTAGATTTGTAGCTTGTCTGTTACCACACAAAGCCAGAGCCGGCAAGCCATGATTTAAGTCCCTGTCGGACAGGGACTGGCCAATTCCCAACTCTTTCGTACATAAATCGTTAAATATTTTTGTTTTGAAAAAGATTTTGGGAAATATGTTGTAAAACAACTCTCTGAACAGGTGAAATGGCCATTATAGTACCGTCTTTCTAAACGAATTAAGCTTCGACTCTATATCCCGTGATCTTCGTCGATCTGACGGACCCCACCCCATCTGGCAAATCATGGCACCACTATTGTAAACACATCCACGGTACAAATCAAAAATATGATGTAGCATAATCTAACATAAAACCTATTAATTACAGTAATTTACATTTTAATATGTGTTTATTTATTTATTTTTGTTTTGTTTTATTTTTTTTTAAATTTAGGTCTCCACATTCAGTGTCGCATGAAATGACAAATAGTATCTATATGACCAATGCAAGTACGTGTACTCTCTTTCTAGACACAATGTAGCCAACACATTACTATATAATAGGCCTAAATTTGTACTTAATATAAGCATAATTTCAAGGTAACATAGTAAGCGCATTGAAGTGAAAACAACTAATGTATCTAATAGAAAGTATAACAGTAAAATACTTATATAGGCCTATTGCTGGAAGTGTATTCTGAATAATTAAACATGTGGCCATGGCGTATGTTTAAAAAATGTCCAACATATTTATTTTTATTGTAGATGAATCACATAGCATGGAAATATCTGACATCAGCCCTAGGCACAATGCATTGCACGATGCGACAACAGAAAAGCCTGCAAATGAATATGGTAGGTACCCAGGTGACGGACAGGAGCGACTGATGTCAACAGTTAGCGCAGTGACACCAAATGATTCAACTTATTACAGCACACTACAGAAGGAGGAGGAGAGTAAATCTCAATCTACATATATGTTTCTTCATCATGATGCAAGCACCACAACGAACTCAGGTTCGACTGAACGACAGATAAAGACTGAGGCAGATTATTCTTACGCTAGCTATCCTGGGAAAAGTCGGATGGACAACGAGGAAGCATCAAATGATTCACCTGAGTACTGCGCACTGCAAAAGGAGGAGAGTGACGTCATACAAAAACAGAATACATCGAAATCTAAATACATGGTACTTCAACATGATACAAATACTACAACGAACACAGGTTCGTTTGCAACTGAAAAGGATCCTGAATCTGAATATTCATACGCTAGCTTTCCTATGAATACCCGGACTGACAACGACAAAGTACCAACGGATTCACCTGTATACTACACCTTGCCGAAGAAGCAAGACAGTGACGCCACTGATCCGACATCTAATGTAAGAGTAAAACCTAGTAATACCGACATTCCGAAGATGGGCGGATTGCAATCTGAATACATGTGTCTCCAACAAGATGGAAGTAGGTCTACCGCAATCGTACCTCCTGATCCTAACGCTGAGGAGGCAGAGAGTGATGTTGAGTATGAGTACGCTTATACTACCTACCAGGGAGAAAATCAATATCAACAGAAACCGATGGGTAATGCAGATCGATCGAATAATTACATGCAGGTGATAGACCAGGGCAGTGACGTCATAAATAAATTGAACGTTAGATCACTTCAAAATGATGATGCTTATGCTGAACTGAGGCTTGGTGTGAATGATTCCAACGAAGGACCATACGATACGTTAAATCACCTCATTCGCACTAGAGTTCCAGATGACGTAACTGACGACTACAATAAGCTGATACCCACCCCTGCTTTTGATGAAGAGTCAGAGGAATATTCTCATCTTAACAGGAAATTTCTGAACACGGATGAAAGTGTGATCGATGCTAGCTATGGAAAACTCAAACTGTCAGTAGAACCAGCGCATGGATTGATTTAAACCACATGGGCGAAACTTGTATGATATTGATTTTAAAGTATATCCTTTTTTTAAAAAATATAAATGACATTAAAAATAATAAAATCTAGAAAAAGAAATACAGGGATTGTACAACACGGGATAATTTACTTTTTGGAGTTTACTTCCAGTGACAATTTTTATGAATCTTGTTCTTTTTCAAGTCCAAAATGTAAACTTGCCAAAGAATGGGTTTCAATTCTAACATAGGTTATTAGTAGAGTACTGTTGCTAGTTATTATCATTTATTAGTAGTACTTAAAGTCTTGCATGGTGAAACAAGAAATAATTCATATAAAAGTGTTTTAAATCGTTGCCTTTTAATTTTTTTATCTTAATTTACACCCACGTAACAATAATAACAGCTACATTAATAAAAACAAAATAAAATATTATTGATAACAATATAAAAAGGAATAATAATAACGATATGATAATAATAACGACATAATGATTAATGATTTATAGGCATATTAAATATATTTTATATATATACAAATCCAACTATTATTATTATTATTATATATATATATATATAAATATATATATTCAAATACACCTAAGGTAAAATATTGGTTTTCTCCAATAAATTACAGTATTTCTAAAATCCATACAATTGTCTGATGATTTATGTTATATACGTTGATAGCTAAAATAAGGCAGTGGCTATGGATACGATACCGTACGCTATCTCGGTGGTTAACCATAACCTTCATTATTATTATTATTATTTATTATGATAGTAGTAGTAATGATTTTAAATTATAAACAAAAGAAAATAAAACTCGTTACTTTGAACATGTGCGGTAGCCTCAAATGTTGTATGCTCAGAGAATTTATGATTTTGTTTAACAGATTGAAATTTAGCTTAATTGTAGTGGTTTATACTGATTGTAATGTTATGCTTTGTCGACTTTCCTTTTTTTTTGTATATTATATGTATGTTATTGACATTATCTTTAGGCTTATTAAATTATTTTATATTGACAGTCTGGATTGTATAATTAATAATATCTATTAAAGTATTTTTTTTTTCTCTTTTGTGGGGTCGTCCCACTTTTATTCATAAGTTCAGCATACACAGTATAATTTGTAAACTGTTATTCAATAAAACAAAACAAATCGAAATACGCATGCGCAAACCCGTATTTAAAGTACGTCGAGCACGTAAAATCATGAATTTTAACGTACTCTGCAACGCAAGATGAATAAATTACGACGTTATCCGTTAACGTTAAGGTCGTGGGGCGAAAACTGCTTATTATTATTATTATTACTAAAACTATTTTTACTGTTATTGTAGTTGCTAGGCCTATTGATATTTAAAATGTTAAAACAGCTAATGTCGACATTTAAGCATTAATTGCAACACTAGTAATCGTCATTATGTTATTACTATTATTATTATTATTATTATTAATGTTATTACTGATATTATTATTATTATTATTATTATTATTTATTATGATAGTAGTAGTAATGATTTTAAATTATAAACAAAAGAAAATAAAACTCGTTACTTTAAACATGTGCGGTAGCCTCAAATGTTGTATGCTCAGAGAATTTATGATTTTGTTTAACAGATTGAAATTTAGCTTAATTGTAGTGGTTTATACTGATTGTAATGTTATGCTTTGTCGACTTTCCTTTTTTTTTTGTATATTATATGTATGTTATTGACATTATCTTTAGGCTTATTAAATTATTTTATATTGACAGTCTGGATTGTATAATTAATAATATCTATTAAAGTATTTTTTTTCTCTTTTGTGGGGTCGTCCCACTTTTATTCATAAGTTCAGCATACACAGTATAATTTGTAAACTGTTATTCAATATGGCTTCTTAAAATATCTTAACATTATTCCTTTTTTTTTTTACTTTCACTTGAAATTCATGCACATAGGTCAAAGTGTACAATTGCCATGCCATTTTTCTATTTGTCTTATTAATTTTTTTTCTGACATTTTAATAAAAGATATAATAGAAAGTCATGCGTTTCTTTATTCCTATTTTTTCAATATTGTTCGCTTGTATTTATGAACACTATATACAATATTTATAGGCTACTTATCCTTTTGAAATAGTTTCCATTCAAACTATAATATAATATTACAGTATCTTTAATCACCATAACTCTTTTATATTTCGCAAGAAAACAAACATTTTTAGTAGGAATTATTCATTTTAAGGACACAACTGATTTTATTATTACCTGAAATCATACTTTTTTTTAGCAATGTTTGCCCGAGTCTTCATTAGTAATTACCTTTAACCCTAACACCTCTCTTCTTTTAAACACTATCGAAAATGAGAACAAAGTGGCCCATATTTAACATCGATCTTGTTAAGTGTAAAACACACAAATAATAATATGAACCTCTTACACATAGGCCAACACGGACTACAACAAGAACCGCAAACACTTATTAACATAATTATTTGTAACAATCTCTGTGATAAATACCCTGGGGCGGATTGCTATAAAACGGTCTTAACTGGTATTCCTCGTATAAAGCCGGCTTTATCACACGCTAAGGTCAATTGCTGTAAAACAGTTTTCGCTACCGCTTTGAGTATTGAAACGCAAACAAGCCCTCCCCGGTAACATAAATTTCAAATTTCAAATGTATTCAAAATAACTTCCAAACAAGGAGAAGCATACATAAAAACTATGAAATTTAAACATTTAATAAGATTGAGGGCGACATAATGCCTGCACGATGCACTCACATGTATCAAAATGAACGCAAATAAACGAGACTTAGGCCTATTTTTACAGACGCTGAGAAGCGTGTGGAATATTCGTCTTCCGATTCTATGACTTTGACGATCTAGGCCTAGGTCTTAATACCTGTAACGCCTCTTAAAGACTCATTTTTGTTTTCACACCACCCTCTTTTAAGAGGAAATCATAGATATAGTTAAAGTAGAAAACATATCTAACAAAGTTATTAAATCCAATTCTAATTTAATTACCAAGACCTTATGTTATATACCAATGTTTTGCTAAAGCAATATTTCCCGATAACTTGAAAGTTGCCAAGGTAGTTCATATTAAAAAAAAACAAAGATGATCCTTATTTATTTACTAATTATAGGCCTATCTCTTTGTTACCTTGTCTTTCAAAAATTCTTGAGTGCTTTTAATTTACAATAGATTATATATCTTCTCAAACACAATATTCTTTATAATCGCAAATATATTTTTAGAAAATTATATTTTGTAGATCTTGCTCCTATTGATATTTATGATCAGATTACTAAAACAATTGATAATAATAATTTTACAGTAGATTTTTTTCATGATTTAAGCAAGGCTTTTTGATACCATTGATCATGAAATTCTAATGAAAACTTGAACGATGCGGTATCAGAGGCCTTGATCCTAGTTTATTTAGAAACTATCTCCGCAACTGACAATAAATACTACAATTAATTTTTACAACTCTTATTATGTGGTGTCCCATAATTATCCTTACTTGGACCTTTATTATTTTTAATATATGTTAATGATCTTCGAAATTGCTCTTTTCTTTTAAACATTGTCCTTTTCGCAGATGACACTAACATTTTCTATTCCCATAATTAAAATAATGATCTTTTTATAATTAATAACATCGAATTAATTAAGGTATCCAATTTTGGTTTAAAGTAAATAAGTTATCTCTTAATATTTATAAAACATAAAAACACAGAATCCTCCTTATTCAAACCGATAACAACATTATTAAACAAATAACTGAAACAAAATTACTTGGCTTCACATTAGACTTCAAAATTATCTTGGCAATCCCACCGTAATAGTATTACAAAATTATATCAAGAAACATTGGTGTCATGAACAAATTAAAACATTACTTTCCGCAGTACATTATTTTATTGTTGTACAAATACTCTAATCTTACCCTATATCCATTCCTGGTATAGTAACACCTCATGGGCTGTACAGTTGATAAATTTCTCTACTTATGTCTCTGGACAAGTCCCGAAACAACCCCCATTGATAATATTTTTAAACTACAAAAGTGAGCCCTCAGGTTTTGTGCAGGGACAACTCGTATATCCCATGCCAAACTTTTATTTTATAAATTTAAAGTTTTAAATGTATTAGATTTGCATAAATTAAAAAACTATATTTTTATGTATCGTTTTAGAAATGAAACTTTACCCTACATATTTATAATCTATTTCTAAAACAACAGTCTGATATACATTATTATATTACTAGATTTCGAAAAATAATGTTTTATTTAAAAAATATACACTATAAAATTTCATCGAAAAAGCGTCACATAAAATGTGATTGAAAATATTAGTTGAACATGTTCAACTTTTTTTGATACAATTTGATAGTATGTGGTATGACGTCATCATACCCATATATGGACACATCACATTTTTTTGTCACATAAAATTTAATAGTGTAGACAAAGCTTTAGAAAAAGTTCATATTTTATTTTGGCGTCCTTGCACACACTTATTCTGTAATGTATCATTATTCTTAGTTCGTTTTACTAAGCTTGTGTGTGTGTGTGTGTCTGTGTGTGGAGAAATAAATAAAACAAACAAACAATTAACAAAAAACTTTTAAAGTTGCAACGCCTTTAACCTCAGTCAACACTCATAGTCTGTGGTGGATACTCTCTTAGTACTACTTAGAAATAATTATTTAAATGTGCCGTATTTAAAATTAACGACTTACCTATACTGAGTTAGTTTAGATACTTTAAAAGTCTGAGAGTGCTATTTCACACATCCTATATTTGGACTGAGATGGGTGTGAAAATGCAAAGGGCAAGGGTCTGTCTGCTTGTCAGTACGTAAGTGAACACAAATGACGTTTTTACCGATACAATATAACGTGACTTTAAAACTCTCCTTCAGGAAAGTAACAGCAATTGCACATCAAACCTATCTGAAATTTTAAAAAATCGAAGTTAGTTGTTACAAAGTAGGGTGAACTTGTGTAAATGAAAGGATTTGAGCTGTAATTAAATAATAGACATGACAATTTCGAAATAACTGGACCGTAATAACAATGGTCTGATCCACAACGAAATCGTATCATTTCGGTTTTTAATTCCGCTGTACGTAAATAACATAATATACCTATTATCTAAACAAGGAACTAAAGTACAACAACTAAAATACGAGAACCGCCTACATACAGCGACATCAAATGCGATGTTTTATTTTTTTTATTGATGTTACCTGGTTGCTTTAACATACACTTATATAATAGAATTGCTTAGACAAGACAACCATCACCTCGACGTGTTTATAATGCTGTCATATATCGCAACATACTGCGGTTTGATTTTGGTGTCGATGTCATTTTGTGTCTACTCACAAGAATGCAGATACAGGTAAGTCCAGAATAGTCTATCCTGTGTTAGGCATATCAAATAGTTTACCATTGATTATGTCCCTAATATGCCTAGCTGTAGAGCTACATTTACTGCAACATTAAACACCATAATTCTGATACAAAATAATATCAGTTTTCTTGATACGGCTAATTATGAATATGGACTTCGATTATGTCGTTTAGCTTTTTCTTTTTTTTTTTTTCATTTTATAGCATATCAAGTGCATGCAGTAATTGCCTTCCGAATAGAATGTGTAGAGGCTTGTGTAATTCGTGTCACACACAACCTGATTTAACACTCAACATGACAGGTAATTTTACGTTTAGATCAAAGCTACATTTACACTAGACACGACACACGATAAAAATGCGCTCAGTGTTGAAGAATATAATATATAAACGACGCGGTGATATGTCGTTGTCGTGTGGTTATAATGTATCTTGAGTTGTACGTAGTAGACCTGCTCGCCAAAAAGTAAACGGTTTTTTGAATAATCAAGTCTTTCAATTCAAAGTAGCCTATATTTTGGCAAACCACTGAAATTGACGTACTATTAAGTATGTCTAATCAGGCATATTTTTGACGTTACTGTAGTATTGTATGACTGCGTGTAAAGGGTCGTCGGTTTTTATTTTATTTTTTTAAATATATTATTTTGAAATAACATAGGCCTATCACGTTATTTCTAAATATTACTGAGTTTATGTTTATTTCTGTCCTGTGTTTAGCTTGTTTGCGGTGCAAGGATTTGTTCTGCTCAAATTGTGAAAGATATTGGCATGATAGTTTTTCAGGAGGTATAGCATTTATTTTGAACATTTTCAAAACTGTACTGTAAATCACATTTAAAGTGAGTGGGTCCAACAAAAAAACAAAGAATCAATACTTTATTTATATTCAAACGTTAAGTTAAATCAATCTTTCATTATTCAATGACTTGATTATTTAAACAGTTTAATATTATATAACCGTTGTGTATCATCACTGAGCATGGATGGTTCCAGTCAATAAACGTGGATACGCTCTAAGACCAATACGCGCTCGTGCGTAACGGCTACCATTAATTGATACAAACCTCCGTGATGCTATATCGTCACCAGTGGCGTATCTAGGAGAGGGCGCGCAAAATTACCCCACCCCCCTCCCAAAAAAAAAAATCACGGTCAAGTAGTTAAAAATCACCTAAAATCACCATATTTTGCGAATTAGCGCCCCTTATCTGATCATCGAGCCCCGAACCCCCACTCCCACTTCAAGCCCCCGTGATCCCCCAATTCAAGACTTCTAGATACTCCACTGGTTGTCGCTTCGGTATTCTATACGGCAGCCGGCAGCCAATTAGTCGATTGACGGACGGACCGACCGACCGACTGATCACCAACCGATTGATTAGAATGATTGGAAGTATTAATGAATAAATCAATCAATCAATAAATCATCCAACCAACTAGTCAGTCAGTTATATCTGGTTATAATTCCAATCAATTATTCATTTATTCCATCAACCAATCAACCATGCAATCATCCAATCAATCAATCATTGATTCAACCAGCCAATAACCAATAAACCAATTGAACGAGATGGATTATTCGATGGAAGTATTAATGGATAAATCAATCAATCAATCAATCAATAAATCATCCAAAAACCAGTTAGTTATATTATCAATAAGGCATTCATTTATTCATCCATTCAATCAATCAATCAAACAATCAATCAATTATTGATTCATTAAACCAACCGACTCTCTAATGAATTGATCGACTGACCCACCCACCAACCAACCAACTAACCAATCAACCAACCAACCAAACATACCAAACAACCAACAAACCAACCATTCAATCAACCAACCAACCAACCCGGACCAACCGACCCACTGACCGACCGTTCGATCGAGTGACAGCAGGCTTAGAATGGCAGTGGGATAGAATAGATATTTATTGATTTACCTCCTGCATGATTTTACTGAGTTAACTTTTATTGCTGTCCTGTGTTTAGATTGTGGGACCTGCAGGCGTTCGTTTTGCTCAACTATAAATGACCAATGTAAAAATGGAAATTTCACTACGATATATACAGGTATAGCAGCAATCTAAGTGTTACAGAAGTGAATTGTAACAGTGACTTCATTGGGTTCAATAAATCAATCATCTACTCATTCAATCCATATATATATTTTATATATATATATATATGCATGTATACTGTCTCTTATA
>NW_022702993.1:536673-538795 GCF_011630105.1 Anneissia japonica | reverse complement strand
AGATGTGTACATATACATACATACATACATATATACATGCACATTTACGATGATATATATATATACTTATATATTTATATATACAATTAGATATATAACATAAATGAAAAATAATAAAACAAATAGTTCTGCTAATTTATATCTAGATAGCTAACTGCAGCCCACGTACGTCTCACTTAATGCTATTGGGCCTATCTTACTTCGTTCTCGAACATTTTACTAGTTCAGGTGAAATACAGAACCCCTCTTTTTGGACACCAATATTAGAGGGACACAATTATTGGCTGTAAAAAGAGGTAGGAAATGTATCTTCACACTACAGCCAACCCCTATTAAGGGGAAAACCCTATTAAGGGCAGACTTTTTTCCGTTCCGGTAATGATTATTCTTATTAATCTTTTATATAAGTTAAGTACTCTATTCCTAAACTATTGCCCTTAATTTTTTTCAAATGTGAGTAATTATGGTCATGGTCGTAATTCTAGAGTTATTCACAATATGCTCTATTGTGATTTGATCAGTTCATGTTTATTTTTTTATGTTTCATAATTTAAAGAGTACTATTAAATTCATCAAATCAGATCAAAATAATAAAATCATTCATTCATCCATCCATCCATCCAAAAATCATTCTTTGAAAAAAATAATAAAATCAATGAACAAATTATAAGTTTGTTATTTGTATGCAGAACCGCCACGCGTTACTAAATTGAGTGAAATTGCTACATCTGGATTCACGGATGACAAACATGGTCTAGATAGTACTACCAAACAATTCGTGGAACCAAGGAACACAGATAAAGGAGAAGTAACATATGAAGAAAGGACGACTACCCCAAACACTGCAGGACCATTGCATTTTACTACATTCATTAAAATCAGTTCTTCTAAATTCACTGAAGACGAATATAAGACTACTAAAAACAAGACTACACCAGTCACTGCTGGCAAAATGGGACAACAGAATGAAGGAGGGGAGTCTTTAGTGAAAGCTGCAGTAGGATCAGTTGTATCTGTGTTTATAATTATTGCCATAGCAATAATCATTTTGTATTTTATAAAAAAGAAAGCAAAGCATGGGCAAGTATTTTATTTTACATTTACACAGGATTATATACTGAAGATAATAGGCTTTGTATTTGATTAATAAGCATTTTATTAATTATCATCTAAAAGGAAATTAAAAAAACAATAATGGATATAAAAATATAAAAGTAAGGTTTAAAATTGTTAAAGTAGTTTTAATACCTGATAAACTGATACTGATAAAAATTTAAAAATAATTAGCAGGCAAACCATGGAGAAATTTATGCAAACCATAAAGAAATTTATGCAATATAAATGTTTCATAGAAAATATGGGTCATGATTCAAATAATCACCGGATTATTAGTAAGCCTATTTTATTTATAAAAAATAACAGTTATCTATTAAATGTTAATAGAAACCATATTAAAGGTCTCAATAAATTGTTGCACTTCTCCGTTAAAAATGTAAATTATTGCTCTTTGCCTAGTCATTACGTAGTCACGTGTGTGCTGCAAACTAAATATATGGCCTTCTGTATAACCATACAAAATCTGCGCCAATATGCCAGGATGATTTAAAGTCCCCGTCTGACAGGCCAAACCCTTAATTCTGTTTTTTAAAATTATTTAGAGGAAAATTTTTTATGAAAGTCAGAAGCTTCGCCCCTATATTTCGTGGTCTCGATCGTCGATCGGAAAGACCCCAACCCATCGGGCAAATCCTGGCGCCACCATTGTAAACACATGCGTGGTGCAATTTGAAAATATTATGTAGTATAATCTAACATAAAGCCTATTAATTACACTAGTTTCATTGTAATAGGGTCTATGTGTTTTTGTTTTTTTTTATTTAGGTCTTCTAAACCACAGTCAGCGTCACATGAAATGAGAAATAGTATCTATATGACCAATGCAAGTACGTAGCCTATTACGTTACTATTATAATAGGCCTAAAAACCGTAATAGAATATTAAATATACATAATTACTGTGTCTAATAGAAAATCTAACAGTATGATACTTATAGGCTGGAAGTGTGCTCTGAATAATTGAAAAAGGGCAATGTTAAAAAAAAAAAAGCCCAACTTTTTTTTTT
>NW_022702993.1:526499-528528 GCF_011630105.1 Anneissia japonica | reverse complement strand
TTTTCAAATTCCTTTTTTTTTCTTTTTTTTTTTTTTTTTTTTTTTTTTTTTTTTTTGGGTTTGTTTTTTTTTTTTTTTTTTTTTTTTTTTTTTTTTTTGCGAAATATGTATATTAATATAATTTTTATTATTAATGCTTGAATCAAATTAAGATTTATGGAATAAGTATAGTCAATAGATTAGTTTCGCATACGTTTTTTTCTTGTCTGTTACGTTTCCATTTACCCTAAATGTTCCGTTTATGTTTATAATAATAAAGTAAAGGAAATATGTATTTTCATATTTATATTTTCCATATAAAATTATCAATACATTTATAATTGCATGCTGTACATTTTGAAAGCCGTTTCATGCTTCTTTTATATTCATAAGCCAGAGAAAATCACTCAACTTAATAGGTGTATTTCCACAAATTGATTCCCATGGTATTGTTAAGGCGAAGCTGACACAAGGTTTGTGATTTCTTGTTTGTTTTATTTCCATTTTTGATACATTACTGCTAAGACAGAAGTAGGTCAGATGCTAAAATAGACGACTAGATATTTCTAGGTACAAACACGTGGGCTGGAGCACAGTTCACCACTTCACGTGTGTTCACCTACTTCATGAAACCAGTAACTTCGAATCGTCTGCTCTGGCTGCTGATCATGTTTATAAAAAATAAATAAATGGATAGGAAAATATATATTTGTTATATGATTTTATGTGTAATGTAAGTAAATATGTATAATTATATATAATATTATATATGTATAGATACATATATGTATGTATGTGTATATAGGCCTATATATATAGGCCTACATATACATATACATATTTATATATATAATTGTTTCTAGGAATATTCTATATGCTTATGAAATCATATATAAATATATATTCATATTTAGGGGTAGGCCTATCAAGGAAAATTAATAGCATGAAGCACATACTGAATTCCAATGTTTCAATCATAAGATCATGTTTCAATCATGAATATATCACCGTAAATTTCTATGTTAGTAGAAAGATAAAATGTTGTTAGTAGAAAGATAGCAAAACGGAAATTAAAAAAAAAATACTTAGGCCTATGATAAACTGATAGACAAACTAATTATAATAATATATAGGGCCTAGGCATATTCAATTTTGCGTTTTCGCAACTCCTTCGGCGCTCCATATATTTGTTCGAAATAAACCGCGACCGAAATGAGGCGCGACCGAAACGAAGCGGGACCGAAATGATCGGCTAACGTAGAAACAGGGGGTTCCCATGCACTCCCAGGATATATTTGTTTAACTAACATTTTTGTAATCCTCAAAGTGTCTAATGAAAGAATTTTGATAAATAAATAATAAATTGGAGAATTTGTATAGCGCCTGTTAAAAAAAATAATTTTTTGTCACTGGCGCCTAAAAGATGAAAGAGTTATTGATTAAAGAGATAGGTTTTAAGGAAGGTCTTGAATGCATTAGTATCAGAAGTTGATCTAAGATTAGGTGGAAGAGAGTTCCATAATTTGGAGCAGCAAAAGAGAAAGACCGTTCGCCAGTACGAACATGCAGCACTCTGGGGACAGATAACCTGAGAAAATTTGACTGTCTTGTGGAAAGTGAAGATAACTGTTGTGAGACTGATGAAGAAAGATAGTGTGGGGCGTAGCCATATATGCATTTATGAGTGAGAAGAATAATTTTGAAGTTTAGGCGTTTACATATCGGTAGCCAATGAAGGTCTTTGAGGATAGTTGAAACATGATCACGAAGTTTAGTAAGGCAGACAACACGTGCTGCTGAGTTTTGAAGCTTTTGTAAGGGTCTTAATTGAATAATAGAGGTCCCATACAATAAAGAGTTACAGAAATCAATTTTAGAGGTGATAAAAGCATGGACAAATACTTCAGCAGCGGAGCGTGAAATATATGGACGAATAGATCGAATTCGTCTACGGTGAAAATATCCAGATTTACAGATAGATGAAATGTGGTTTTGAAAGTTAAACCGATTGTCAAACAGTACATCTAAATTTCGTGCTGTAGTTGACGAC
>NW_022702993.1:522959-526149 GCF_011630105.1 Anneissia japonica | reverse complement strand
AATACTTCATACTTCAGCAGCGGAGCGTGAAATATATGGACGAATAGATCGAATTCGTCTACGGTGAAAATATCCAGATTTACAGATAGATGAAATGTGGTTTTGAAAGTTAAACCGATTGTCAAACAGTACATCTACATTTCGTGCTGTTTGTTAGTTGACGACGGTATATTGAGACCCTCTACGGATATCTGAATTGGGGGAAAAGAGTGAATGCTTCTAGATATTGGAAATATAGTAAGTAGTTCAGTTTTGTGAGGGTTGAGCTTGAGTTTCATTTTAGTCGTCAATTTGATAATAGAAGAAATACAAGACTCTATTGAATAAAGAGTCGAGGCTATGTCAGTAGTGTTATTAAGATCAACATGTTTCCAAAGCTGTATGTCATCAGCAAAGAAGAAATCAGAACAACTTAGAACAATATCTGTCTCTTATACTCTAGTGATTATGTTAGAAAGACCAGAAGTGTAGCAGATAAACAAAAGGGGTCCAAGTACTCTACCTTGCGGAACGCCATACTTCAAAGGGAATGTGTTGGAAAATTCCGACCCAACATTAACACGAAAAGACCTAGAATCAAGGTAAGAGTACAGCAAATGGAGAGCTTTGTCAGAAATGCCAAAAGATTCTTTAAATGTGTTCAGCAATAAAGCGTGATCAATTGTAGCAAACGCTGATGACAAATCCAACAAAACCAAGATAACACCTTTAGACTTGTCAAGAGAGAGCAAAACACCATTGGCAATACATAAGAGAGCAGTTTCAACACTATGGTACTGTCGGTAAGCAGATTGTAATTTAGGTAATAGATTAAACGATGTGAAATAGTCATTAAGCCTTTCCAACATGACCCGTTCAGTGATTAATAGGAATGAAAGCATTGAGACAGGGCGAAAGTTTTTAAGAGTGTTATGATCAAGGGTCGCTTTCTTTAGGACAGGGACAACAATGGCAGTTTTTAAGCACGTCGGGAAGTCACCAGTTTCAAAAATTGCATTGATAATTTGGACAAAATATTTGGATAATGAATTAGTTGATGTTTTAAGTAACACATTAGGCAGAGGATCCAGACAATAAATTTTGATAGAAATTCTTCGAATAATGTTGAGAATTTCAGGAACAGATGTGGGGTGAAAGAAACTAAAGTTACCAGAAGCATGGTAATCAACAGAATCAGAAGAAACATTAAGATAACCAGTATCGTTAATGTCATCATTATTTAAGGCAAGTGAATCCAGATCAAGACAGATGGAATTGATCTTGCTAACAAAGAATTCTGCAAATATGTTAGCAGCATCCTGGTGGGATAATGTATCTGGCAATACTTGAGTAAGTACTGGCAATACCAGTAAGTTAATCAAGAGTTCGGAAAATTTGTGGCGACTTAGAAGATTAGAGTAATATGCCTTTTTGCCTTCAATGATGAGCTTATTGACTATTCTTATCTTCTCAGCAAAAATAGCGTTATTTACAGTTGATTGCGACTTTCTGTAAGTACCCTCAGCCTTGCGACGTGCACGACATGCAGCAAGAATGTCAGAGTTCATCCAAGATTGAGTACATCTAGCTCTTTGTGGGATTTTAAACAATGAAGCATGCTTATTGAGTGTGCACTTCAAAACATTGTTAATTGTCACACAGGCATCATTGGTATTATCAATTTCCAGTTCATCAGGAAGTGCAGAGCTGACATCAAATAAAAAATCATCAGTTGATGGAATTAATGCGTCGACCCCAGCGTGCAGGTTGGTGAATATGAGTAAACTGTCTTAATGATGTGACAGAGCAAGACAATAGGTAATGGTGAGAGAGTGTGGTGTCAACAATCGACGTCAGATCAATCTGATAAGCCGTGGTATCTGAAGCTACAAAATCTAGGGTGTGTCAATTTATATGTGTAGCGCTATTGACAACATTATTCAGACCAAATGAGTTCAAGATATTGATAAAGCGGTTAGTATTATTGTTTCTGACATCCTCAAGATGAAGATTTACATCACCAGCTATAATGATGTTAGGTAAACACGATGGTGCGATATCGGAAAGATGAGACTCGAATTCGTCAAGAAACATGACGTGGTCTGTATATCACAAGAACATAAAACGGTTGAACATGAAAGGTAGCAACACGACAGCAAAGCATTTCGTAGGAAACGGGATTTGAAGGTTGTGGGCGTGATTTTAGGTTGAACATTGATTTGTAAACAACAGCTATGTCCCCTCCTCTTCTGCACTGACGTGATTTCGAACCAATGTTGCATCCTTGTGGGAAGAGGTCAGTAACAACAGTTCCGTTTGAGTCATCACATTTTAGCCATGTTTCAGTTAAAAGTGTAAAGTCGAAAGATGATTCCAGTATAAGCTCAGAGAGAGAACTTGCCTTGTTACAAACAGAGCGGCAGTTCAGGAGACCAACATGACTGGTAAAATTTCTCTTTTTTAATCAAAATTCCTCATCTTTCGTTTTCCTAGTCCCCCTCCGAGTAGGTTTTACAGTAGATAGGCCAAGTGATTTAATTGTAGACCAAACAGTAGGACTAAGCCTGGAACACCTGTTGGTTAGTTTTAGCATTAACAGGCAACTTCTACTATAGACTTGCCACAAGTCTCTTATTTGTTATTATTTTTCTCATTCTGGACAGCGCCACCAACGAGAAAGTTAATTTAGAGATAGACGGAATAAGCGACTTGTAAAACACTGAATACACATCTAGATGTGTATAAGAGTCAGGCACCAGGATGCCAAAAGAATGACGTAATCTTATATTCCGTATTTGGATAAATGGGCGGACCGAAATAAACAATTTCAACCAATCAAATGTTTATATTTTTGGAGCCACGAAACTAAGTCACTCGGTCGACTAGTTAGGCATGACTAAATTTGAAGTCCTCCCTAATAAAACGGGCCTAAAATATTTAGAATAGACCCTAGTAAGACTAATTTTGGCAATGGCAAAAACAATTAGCTTAGACTAGATGGCATACCATACAAATACAACAAAACTTTAACTTTCCAGGAGGATGGCTCAGGCCTCGTCTGGAGGCAGGAGTAGTAGTCCTAGCCTAGTAGTAGAGGCTTGGCGTATTTTTAAGTTCTTACTTACAGAGGCCTACCTTTTAAACAATATTATAACCTAAAGGCCTAAATCTGTGTAGCAGCTAGCGGTGAGCAAGGTTCCTAAGTATAGCC
>NW_022702993.1:517808-522509 GCF_011630105.1 Anneissia japonica | reverse complement strand
GTATGAAGTTAGCCAATCACGTGATTTACAAAATCAGTCATGCATACGATATCCCACATCAAATTTGATGTGGGAAATCGTACGCATGAATCGTTTGCCCAGGCCCTAATTCGAAAAAAAGGAAATCGAGTATGGGACGCCAATTAAATTAGGTATGGTGCGCACTAAGTGCAATAAAGAGTGAGTAACCTAAAATTAGGGCCTGGAACCCAGGCTACTTCAACTATAGAACACCATTGCATTTATATGTAAATCAGATCCAACCAAAGCAATTGTGTAGGCTTAGCAAAGGTAAGTAAACCGCACACTGCCTATGGTGGGTCTGACTTGCTAAGATGGTGGGCCTAGAAAACTTGCAGAGTTGATGATGCTGATACAATGACCATAAAGAAGCAGAAATCAGAACAACTTAGAACAATATGATCACAATATGTCCTGGGTGAGTATAATAATATTTAACTTCGAAAATTCAATGTCGGTTGAGAAATAGCAGACAAAGTTTGCCACTATTTTGGTGCTACCGTAGCGCAACTTAGCAAATACTCATTATATATTGTTGATGTTCCCATAAAAGAAATGTCCCATGGAGATGTTTGGTGGCCATTTTGGCGGCCATCTTGGATTTTCAACAAAAATCGTTAATTTTTATAATTAATTGACTAAAAATCATATAAAATCAAATAAACCTTTAATGGTATATAGTAAGCAGTGTTTATGTTCTTAATATAAAAATATTGACTTCGCATTTACATTTGGCGGCCATTTTGGATTTTGAATGAAAATAATTGATTTGTATTATTTTAATAACTAAAAATCATATTAAATCAAGTGAACCTCTAAATTTACACAATAAGCAATGTTTATGCTCCCAATACAAAACACTGACGTCCCAAAATTGTTGGCCATATCGGCAGCCATTTTGGTGGCCATCTTGGATTTTCAATGAAAATCAATAATTTGTATAATTTATTAACTAAAAATCATAAAAAAAACAAGTGAACCTCTAAATGTATAATAGTAAGCAGTGTTTACGTTCTTAATACAAAACCTTGACTTCCCAATACATTTGGCGGCCATTTTTGGTGGCCATCTTGGATTTTAAAAAAAATCATTAATTTAATGTATACCGTAATTTATTAACTAAAAATCACATAAAATCAAATGTATACAGTAAGCATTGTTTTATATTCTAAATACAAAACGTTGACTTAGCAATACATTTGGCGGCCATATTGCCGGCCATTTTGAATGTTCAATGAAAATTGATTATTGACATAACCTATATATCAATACAAAAAATAAGTAACCAATGTTTTTAGAATAATGTTAGTAATTGATTGAGAGAGCGGTACACTACATTCTCCCCCAACTAACTTTAAACTATAAATTCAGACGGTCTGGGCCTTACTATTTGTGAGGATCTTCGCATTAGGGGTTTTTGAGCTGGTAGGACTATTTGACCTTTGTCAACCGGTTCACCCACTCTGGGGTTTTCGAACACCATTGGAGTTTCAGAGGGTGTGAAACTTTGCGTTGGCAGAGGCACAGGTGTGTTACCACATGTGGATCCCGCTGCTTCTCACGAACTTCCCTTGGAGTATACCCACTTACGTCATTGACAGGAACCACTAGCCAGCAGAGAGTTGGCAGGACAATAGCGTAGGGCTCCCGCAACACTCACAAATAGTTAAGAGGACCCAATATCTTAATTACACATCCATTTACATACTTAATTAACTCATCTCTATTGTTTTTAACTCTAACATGTTCACCCACGTCAAATTTCCTCAAGTGCTCTACCTTACTGGCAGTGACCATTCGATTTTTATGCCTTAGGGTCTAATAAGACAAATCTTATTGTGGGGAACATGCTTACACAACACTAGAATATTTAAAATCATTTGAAGTTAGTTTGGACATAGGTGGTCTCTGCTAGGGAATTAGGGAGAGGGCTTCCATGCAGCCACCAACTGCAAATGTTTTGAGAACATACTCCTTTCAAATTTCTATGAATGGTGGTTTCCTCTGACTGCTTCCGTGGCTCCATGATGGCAAAATAGTTTGTGAATGGCTGGTTGATAGGGGTAACTTTTTCACCAGTACTTGAGACAAAACCACCAAATACTGGAACAAGTTGTTTCTACACTCCCGACTGCACATGCCAGTAACCAGATATGATACTCTCAGATGGACTGTACAGTTTAGCGCAGGCAGAATGAATGCAGCTCCCTCAGACAGTTTTTGGCCCAACACGACTGATGCCAGGATCTTGGCCATATCCACTCTCATGAGCGCATCTGGCTTCATGCGTAGACAGTTAGCGACGCGTCCGGAGCATTTTCTCCTGGTTTGCTGGCTCCAAACTTGGGTTTCACCTCCTGTACTAAATTCCAGCACTTCAACACCTTTGAACCATGAATGTTTGTCATAATTTTGTTCAGATTCATCATCGGCTCTTGACGATGTATCCACTTCCCTCACTCCTCAGCTCAATACCATATTTCATCTTGAGTGGGACAATCTGAACAAAATTATGACAAATATTCATGCAAACTGTGTTGAACAATGCTGGTGGAATCAAGGTACAAGTGGTAAAACCCGGGTTTGAGTTCTGGACGTTTCCTGTCTACAAACGAAGCAAAATGTGCTTCTTGAAAGGGTATATCGTGACTCAGGCACCAGTTCAGGTTGTGCTGGGCCCAAATTTTCTGAGGGAGCTGTATTCAATCTGCCTACACTAAAAAGTGTAACAAAGTGCATTCAAGAGTATAATGTCTGGTTACATGCATATTGGTAGCAACAGAGAGAACAACTTGTTCCAGGATTTGGTGGCTTTGTCTCAGGTCTGGTGAAAAACTCTTCTGTAAGTCAGCCATCGCCAGTATTACCCCTATCTACCAGTCAGGCACAGAATATTCAGTCATCAAGGATCTATGGAAGCAGTGAGAGGATGCTATCATGGAGATTGGTCAGAAGTGTGTTCTCAATACTTTTAAACTTTGTGGCTGTAATAAAGCACCAACCAGCTATATCCTAACTTTCAACCTGTGAACCATCGGCTTGGTAACTTCAAGCAAGCTAATAGGCCGATATTCTGTTGCAACAAGCCTTGTGATTTTTCTTAGATTATTATGTACCACTATGGTAAATTGTATGATGATCCGTTTAGTGTGATCTTGCTAAAAGGCAGACAAACAACAGTGAATGTATAACCTTCTTGGCGGTAGTAATAATAAAGTATGTGTAGAGCGGGTCCTCCATTAATTATAGTTATTTAAAGAATTACATGATTTTATAAGGGATTTTCTTTGTAAAACATCACAAAAATGATTCATTGGATGTAACAACATGTGTAGTACAATAATAAATGTACAGTAGATTTATTGTGAAACATTGCATCTGACTGGTGTTCATTGGTGTGGATAGCATTTGTGAACAGCGAGCTTGAATCACATTGGCTACAAAATCATGGTCATTAAGTTTGACTATTAATTTTTAGCTTGTACCGTGGTTGGACTAAAATTATTTTTTTTAAATATTTTTCATACCATACATTAGGCCTATACCATTAAAAAGCGCTTTTTCACAAAGTGAATTCTCATATTTTTGTAGTTTCAGTGTATCAAACCTGCTTATAGGTCATGGATCACAATCAATTCCCAATGAGAACATGTCTTTGTTTGTATAATATTGGTGAAAATTTATACGGTAATCAATGTTTATTTAAAAGACAATATGGCCGCTAATGTGGCCGCCAATATAGCTGCCAAAATGGCTGGGCAGTGTATATTACGAAGTAAATGTTTGTATTGAGAAAATAAACACTGTTTATACCATAGGCCTATATATATAGAAGTTCATTTGATTTTATATGGTTTTTAGTTAATAAATTATACAAATTAATGATTTTCATTGACAATCCAATATGGCCACCAATATGGCCGCGCCGCCAAATGTATTGAGAAGTAAATTTTTTGTATTGAGAACATAAACACTGCTTACTATATACATTTAGAGATTCATTTGATTTTAAATGATTTTTAGTTAATAAATTATGCAAATAATTGATTTTCATTCTAAATCCAAGATGGCCATCAATATGGCATTCAAATGTAAATGCGAGGTCAATGTTTTGTATTAAGAACTTAAACACTGTTTACTATACACATTTGGAGGTTAATGTGATTTTATATGATTTTCAGTTAATATATGCAAATAATTGATTTTTGTTCAAAATTCAAGATGGCCGCCAAAATGGCGCCAAACGACCCCATGGGACAATTTTTTTCGATGGGAACATCGAAACATCCTCACTCTGAGGATTACAAGAATGTTAGTTAAAAATATATATCCTGGGTGTGCATGGGAACCCCCCGTTCCTACTAGACTATTCCTTACAACACAGCGCGTTAAAACCATTTATGTCACGTGTCCTGTTGGTAGTAATTAATGGCAATTATGAAGTGATTTTTAGTCATTAATACAGTGTTCAACACTAAAACGAGTATAACATAATAAAAGAATCATTTCCGACATTTCTTTAAGAAGTTACAAGTGTTTAAACATACAGCTGTTTAAAGAACAATATTTGAGAAATCAGCCTTCAAAGTTTATAATTTTGGGCATTTCTCAGAGACTATCAAAAAAATTGTTGTTTTTAACTTTGAAAATGTGGAAAATAACAGCATAGAATGATGTATA
>NW_022702993.1:505877-515192 GCF_011630105.1 Anneissia japonica | reverse complement strand
CCTCTGGTTGTCTAATAATGAACGAAAACACTCCGAACTCATAGTTTTTAGTGGCGGATCCCAGGAATTTGAATTAGAGGCCCAAAGGGACTTTTACATTGAAGGGAATAACCTCAGTCCCACCATGCTTGGGCTAACGTAAGAAAATGTATGATTCTGGCAAGCATTGTGAGCGCAGCGAGCAACTAGGTTTGGTCAGCCTGAAAGCAATGTGCGAGGCGGATACAGAGATGTCCGGAAGGTGGGTGGGGGGAGGAGCAAAAAGTGGGGCTGATCGAGACAACACTATACTCTAGGAGGACGGGGCATGTTTCCGCGAATTATTTGTTTTTTCTAGACGCCCGAAAATAACATCTGAGGCGTTTTGGGCGATCAATTATTTCTTTCTTTCTTTTTTCTTTTTTTAACTTTCCAAAAAAAGAAGGGCAGCGGCCCCTCCCCCTCCTAATCCGCCCGTGATGGGTAAACAAGAAAATACATATGGTGTGAGATTTCACTTTTCCCTTGCACTACGAACAAAGGGTAATTATTTCATAAACATGAACCTCCCATGAAGGCCTTTTTTAAATAGGTCTGAAAAGCAAGCATGTTGTTTTGGTACTACTGCAAGCATTTTCTTGGACGTGAGAAAGCGTAGCCTATATATCGTATTATCGCTTTTATATTATTTTCTTTAATATAGTATTGCTTAAGTCTATAATATTAGTTTGACGCAGCTAAAAGTGTACCATCTAATTTTCGGTTCGACTTCTTCATTGTATTTGTTGTCAAAATATATTACAAGTTGGTCACTTACGGGAGGTAAATCATAAGAAAAAAAATTCAACAGTTAACGGTAGATGGTGGCTTACGAGAGGTATCAAAAGCACTGATTTGATAGGTAGAACAAACGGGACCATAATGAGAGTGGACGTCAATGGAGGACGTGATCGCTTACTAGCAGTGGTCGCACAGTGAGGTTAAACTGCATTATACCAAGGAAGGGTGAATTTACACTCTTTCCTTTACCAACTAATACTGTAACAAAACAGGGTTCTATTTGCTACTACGATACGGGCAACCAAAAAGTTACCATAAAATTCTTTTTAATTTCAACTTTAATTATTAATGTACGAAAAGCATTCGGTATTCATAGATGACGCGGCGTGTGCGCCAGGTCTGAGGCAAGTGTCAGTTAACCCTGTAAATCAAAATAAAAAAGAGGGTGGCTTATATTTCATATATTTTCAACATTATCGATCATTTAGTATTATAATCGGGATATTTTAATTTTTGATTCATTTTAGGGGGATTACGACCCCTTTTGGCTGCGCCCCGGTGGTTACGGGCCTGAAAATTCAAGTGATTTTAATGAACTGAAAGACGAAAATTACCGATTCTATAAACCAGATCTTTTAAAATACCGAATGGTACGAGAGCAGGGGAACAGCTAGTGAATTCGTCTTTTCTGCCAGGAAATTCCGCACTTTTGACGTCAATATGTGTGACATGCCTCATAATACTTTACAGTAGGCCCTACTAGGGCATGTCACAATACATGTTTGATTTTCTTCTGTAATATATTATCGTTATCTTCAGTTTTAATACAGTATCCACACCGCACCTATAAACTATTCATAACTGTACATTTCTATGTATAGCACCACCTATAGTCGAAAATAAACGATTCTAGAAAACGGTAGATTGCTGTATGGTTGTGTTGTTCATATACTCGTGAAAGTTTACATTCATACATACTTTATTGAGTTCACCATACACTACAGATTGGCGACGAGTATAAAGATAAAATTATTAGTATACTAGAAGATCAATATGCCGACTATCGGGCATCTAGAAGCCTACGATAATACAGAGGATTGGAACTCTTACGCCGAGAGGCTAGAATCCTTCGTTGATGCAAATGACATCGACCCTGAAAAAACGTGTTGCTACGCTACTGACGGTGATCGGCGCGAAGACGTACATCCTATTAAAAGATCTGTGCACGCCCGACATACCCAAAATTAAAACGTATGAGGAGTTATGTGAACTACTCAATAAGCATTTTTTTTACCAAAACCTCTAGTAATTGCAGAGCGTTTTCGCTTCTATAAATGTAATCAACAGGCTGGTGAAACAATAAGCAACTACCTGGTAGAGCTGAGGCGTTTAACTAAACATTTTGAGTTTGGAGACAGGCTTAACGAATCACTCAGAGACAAATTCGTTGTTGGATTAACATCAGCCACAATACAAAAACGGCTGTTAACAGAAAAAGGGTCAACACTTCAAAAAGCTACAGAAGTGGTATTAGGAATGGAGTCTGCAGCCAAGGACGCTACAGAAATTAGTGGAAAACCACCTCAACCTGTTGATTACATACATAAGGGCACCAAACCTAGACATAGTACCGCTAGTCATACATCAGCTCAACATAAGCCACAAAATCAGTGCTACAGATGTGGTAACCCAGCACATAGGGCAGATACATGCAGATTCATTGAAACAACATGTAATTTATGCAAGGTCAAAGGGCACTTCGAAAAGGTATGCTTCAAGAAAAAGAAAAACACTAGTGGCCATACAACCGGACATACAACAAAACCCAATAATAAAACTCAACATCGCTATAACAAAAATAAGCGTGTACACAACTTTGAGGGCGTATCAGAATCCGATGATGAGTTAGAGATTACTGGTATTAATCAACTTACAGTGAACAGTGTCAAGTCTAATACGACACCTTATTGGTGTACCCATACATAAACGGACAAAAAGTAAAAATGCAACTAGACACGGGAGCGACATATTCAATAATGAATCTAGATGACTTTGAGGAGAACTTTCCAAACGCACAGTTATGCAAAGTAAAGGAAGGTTTCCATACATACACTGGTGAAAAAATAGAGTGCTCAGGATCCTACAATGTACACATTAACTACAATGGACAAACGGTAAGCGACAAACTGTTTATCGTAGACAAGGGTGGCCCACCACTATTTGGTAGAACTTGGTTGAGCAAAATAAAACTACCATGGCATGAAATCTTCAACATAAACTACAGTACAAACAACACATGTGGGAACAGCAAAACACACATGCAAGTTGATCAACTGACAGAAAAAAATGCAGAACTGTTTTCAGAAAGAGTAGGGCTCCTGCTGAAAGGACAAAAAGCCAATCTTCACATGGAGGTGAAGGCTATGCCGAAGTTCTGTAAAGCCAGAGAAGTACATTGCGCATTGCGACCAGCAGGGGAAAAAGAGCTTGACAGACTCGAAAACGAAGGCATAATCACACCAATTAAGTTCAGCGAATGGTCGACTCCAATAGTCCCCATCGTGAAACCGGACAAGTCAATAAGACTATGCAGAGACTACAAAGTAACTGTCAACCAGGCCATAAAGCCGGACAAACACCCAATGCCGAAAATAGAAGACGTTTTCGCAACACTTGCTGGAGGGGAGAAATTCTCAAAACTTGATCTAAAAAACGCATACGTACACCTAGAAATGAGCGATGAAGCGAAATGCATACTTACCATAAACACACAGAAAGGTTCATACCAAGTAAACAGACTACCCTATGGTATAACCCCAGCTACCGGAATTTGGCAACGAGTCATGGAACAAGTCTTACAATGCATTCCTGGTGTTGCATGTATTCGGGATGATATGATTTTAACTGGCCAAAATGATGAAATACACTTACAACATCTAGAACAGGTGTTACAACGACTAAAAGAAAATGGACTGATTCTGAACAAGAACAAATGTCAGTTTCTAAAATCAAAGGTATCCTTCTTGGGTCATGTGATAGACAAACACGGCCTCCATAAGTCACTCGACAAGGTTGATGCAGTGATCAATGCCCCAGCACCTACAGATACAACAATGTTGCGTTCATTCATCGGCTTACTGAATTACTACCATCGATTCCTACCTAACTTATCTTCCGTACTCTATCCATTACACCAACTTCTTCCAAAAGGAAAGCAGTGGGAACGGTCCAGTGAATGTGAAAACGCATTTGTGAAAGCAAAGAATATGATAGCGGAATAACAAGTATTAGCGCATTACGACCCCAAGCTTCCCGTTAGATTAGCTACGGATGCATCGCCATACGGCCTAATGGCAGTGTTGTCACACATCGTAAATGGTAAAGAGAGACCAATTGCATTCGCCTCAAGAAGCTTTACTGCAGCAGAAAAGAATTATTCACAGATTGACAGAGAAGCACTGGGGATTGTATATGGTGTAAAGAAATTTACTTCTTACCTGTTGGGGAGAAAATTCACCATATTAACCGATAACCAACCACTCACCGGATTGTTTAGCCCGACGAGAGTAACCCCAGCTACAGCCGCAGCTAGACTAACGCGTCAAGCGATTTTCCTTTCAGGATTCGATTATGAAATAGTATACCGTCGAAGTACAGACAATACGAATGCAGATGCATTATCAAGACTGCCACTCAGCTCACAAAAGGAAAAACCACGAACACTGGATGACACAGAATTATTTTACACTGACTGTTTTGAAGTTTTACCAGTTACATTCAAATAAATTAAACTACACGTACAACGCGATTCAATTCTGTCGCGAGTGGTAGACTATACGAGAAATGGCTGGCCTAACGAAAGGAACGAGGAGCTCGAAGCACTACTTTCGTAGAAAAGATGAGTCAAGTGGGTTGTGGCCGACATTGTTGAAATAAAGGGACCACTATCTTACATTGTAAAAACACATCAAAGAGGACTCTGGAAAAGGCATGTTGAGCAGCTAAGGGAAACACAAATAAAGGTACCTGAAACTTCAGCGCCTATGTTAACACAAAACGTTCCAGAAGCAACGCCCACAGATTGAACCCCAACCATTAGCTGTTAATGATTCGCAAAATGCGGACGTAGTAAATGACTTGCCAAAAGAAACATATACTAAAGAGATCACTCGACGCTCTAAGCGAGTCATTAAAAGTCCTAAACGACTCATAGAAGAAATGTAAGGGACTCATTATTTTTCAATAACAGAGAACACGGACACTTTTAAACTGGACATTGATTGATCTTTATTGCCAACAAACCATAATATTCTTTTCTTACGTGAAATTCAACAACGCAATCATATTGTTTATCAGGAAGTCAGTTTAGTTTGTTAAATATTGTTTGTACATGTATGTTTTAAAAAAATGAAATAAAATAAATATATATAAAACAATAAAAATAGATTCTAAAGAGACCATTATCAAACACACCCAAATGTTAAAATCACTTTCAGATTAAGTGCGGGAGAGTTGTAATATATTATCGTTATCTTCAGTTTTAATACAGTATCCACACCGCACCTATTCATAACTGTACATTTCTATGTATAGCGCCACCTATAGTCGAAAATAAACGATTCTAGAAAATGGTAGATTGCTGTATGGTTGTGTTGTTCATATACACGTGAAAGTTTACATTCATACATACTTTATTGAGTTCACCATACACTACATCTTCACATGCGTGTATCTAGTGGGAGATAAATGCAATTTGCAATTGGAAGTGTTGTGCATGCATAACCATGAATAACCTTCCAGACGAGAGCAAAAAGAACTCATCATATTCAGTGCTTGTTAATAATAATAATAATAATAATAATAATAATAATAATAATAATAATAATAATAATAATAATAATAATAATTCTGGATTTATATTGCGCCTCACGTTGACACAACCTCGAAGCGCTTGAGCATTATTACCCCCGGATCACTGGATCAAGCACATATGGAACACACACTCAAGCCCCGTTAGGGAATTCCATAATGTTGCAGCTGTATTCAGCGCAGGCTGTGTTTGAACCTACCAGGTACCCACTTGTACTCCTGGGTGGAGAGAGACAACTGTAGATAAAGTGCCCTGCCCAAGGACACAAGCGACTTGCACAGCGAGAGTTTTGAACCCCCGACCTCAAGGTTGGGAGTCCAAAAAACAGCCGATGCGCCAACCACTTGTTATAGTTTGAGTATTGCAGGGGTTCCGCGAGTGCTTTACAGTATAACCAATCTTCAATATTACAGGCCTAACAATAGATTACTGGTTAAAATGAAAATATTTAGACTTTTTTCAAATCACAGAAAATCAAAATTGTTATATTCAGTGCATTCCCGACTGTCATGAAAATGTGAAAATTCTTAAAACTGGTGGAGTACGGACGCACCCATCGCACCACCCCGCCCACTAGACAGACAGGCCTGGAAAAATTTAAGTTTTACTTGCCAGTATTATATTAGGTATCTTCTAAGACATACTTTAAAAAAATATTTATCTCTCACCCTGACCTTCGCCATGGCGAAGGTGCAAAGGTCTGGGTCCGCGCCTGAGAATGCATGACTATAGAGAAATAACATCATGTATTCGCTGAAATTTGTTATATTAACTTGGCCTACTTTAAATACAGAATGAGTTATAAATAGCAGTACAGTAGATTAAACTGATATTATTATTTTTTTGTAAAGCTGTAAAATAACAATTCTCTAAAAATTTAGTCTCATTTGAGAAAGCAAAACCAAATCTATATATACATCATAACCCACCGTTATATAATGAGCGTAATTTCGTAACTAACTCGGTGTTACGTAAGAAAAACTTGTAACAGAAGCCGGGCACTCACTGCATACGACGGTCGTACGACCGTCGCACGACGAACCCAACTCCGCTCCATGTGAGCGCTAGACCACGCAACGCCGTATGCTGATTGTCAGTGGTCGTCTGAACGGATCGTCATTAAAAACGATCGTCGCGTTGCGTTTTTTTTTTTTTTATAGAATTGCGTTGGCCGACCACCGTCGGGCGTAATGAGTGCCCGGCTTAAGGGCTCACTCACCGTCTCGTTCGGCGACTCCAACAGGACAGTGCAAGTAATGATCTCTATATGGACTGAAATATGGTGCGAGTCGTACATCAATCTCGAACGAATGAATAATGAAATTTTTACCATCTGGGTAAGTTTCCCGAAACAACTCTACTGTTGACGCCATATTACCACCGCAGTCAAGTAGTATTTTTCTGGGTCCTGATGTATTTAATTCATTGAGCTTATTGTCGACATTTTTAGTTCCATAATTTAGTACACTCGATAAAACGTCATGCATTCTGTAAAAGAATCATCGAAAAAAATATGAAAATATTGAAACGATTTTCGTTAACAGCGAACGTGTCGTGGAAAGGCTTCTAAAATATTACTCGGACTTATGTACACGACACAAAGATGAGTAAGCATGACCTTTGGTCATCTGCCTGAAGATTGGCTAAGTAGACCAGGAGCCCGGGGGTGTAGCATAGCTGGAAAGTTAACCAATTTTTGTGTATATAGTAATGTTCTATGTGCCTGTCTATGTAGGAGAATGGGCATCTGCCGGTCCCTTTGTGGTGGGTGTGGTCAGGAGGGGTATAAAAAGGGCCCCAAAATTTAGCTTGATCAACTTGTGAATTAACCCAATGAAACCTATTAGAATATATTCGGCATCGTTCAAGATATCATGAATGGACAATGCCAGACATTTCCAATGGTGGGGGGTGGCTGCTAGACGCAAAAAACTGGTACCCCAAAATTAAGCTATATCAGCTTGTGAGTTAACCCGATGAAACCTACTGGAAAATGTTGGGCATAGTACCAGGTATCAGGAATGTTTACCGCCAGACATTTTTAATGGTGGGGTATACCTGCCAGACACCCCCAAATACCCCGCCCAAAAAATTGACCTAGATCAGCTTGTGAGTTAATCCGATAAAAGTAGTCCAAGTTATTATGAATGGCCACCACCAGACAATTCTGATGGTGGGGTGTGTCTGCCAGACACCCCCTTATTCCCTGCCCCAAAAATTGACCTAGATTATCTAATATTATCTAGTTAACGTGATGAAAGTAACTGTGAAGTGTTCGGCATTGTGGTGGGCAAAGTGATAGAAAATCCCTAGTCTTTTACGGCCCGACACTGATCACCTGTAAAAAGTAATATTAAAACTGAGAATCAAATGACATAAAAGCACTGCATGAAGGTTTTTGGAAGCACACTTGAAACATCAAAGCAAGGTTTCGGCCCTCTGTGTTAAATCGAAAATTCACTTTTGCCCTCCGATTGATTTTTATGCCCACCCCTACTCTAAATAAGAGTCTATTATACTGTACGGATGGAAGTGTGGGTTAATAAGGGTGGGTGGAGAGCCATGAAATTAGCTTCAGACTGGATCGAAAACTTCAAGTACTATAGTAATACTATATAATCTTTTATTATTTTTAGTAGTCAATATTACAACAGTTTAACAATGAGATTCTATACAGGATTTAAATTTTATAATAGCCCAATATTCAGTAGAGTAGATTTCCCTACAATTAAAAATCGTAATGGTACTGGGTTTAGGAGTTCGTGCTTCAAACAGGTTATTCCATCCGTAGAAGCCTTTTAATGAAGAAAGTGTACCTTTTTAGGAAGGATTGCCTAAGTTAAAACTCACTCGGCGATATGAAATTAATTATAAGCTTGAATTATTAATCTTTCTGTAAGGAATACTACAGTAACTTCACGTTAAATTTTAATTACAAGTTGAATTATATAAAATTCAAATTAAATGTCGTAAGTATTATAGTTTGTCTATTTGCCTAATTTGGTTTAGAAAAATCCAAAAACTTCTTTATTACAGGTTTGTTAAACTTGCCTTATTTGCTCACTTGGTAGTGCTAAATAGATAAATTTTGAATTGGTGCTATATAAGTATTTGTTATGTACAATAATTAGTATTATCTAATTAGTATTATATTACTAATTTGATAAAAGACCAACGTTTGTGATGATTTACCATCTACACTCGTGCACAGTTGAATATATCGTAGCACCATTCTTTTAGGTGCCTTAACAGTCTTGAAGACATTTTTTGAGTTCATTGAACATATTGCTATACTTTCAGCGTAAGAAAAATAAAGCAATTAATTTACTCAGAATTCAAAGTTACACCCTATATTGGAAAAATGACTATACTGTATATATTGGGGTATTAGAGGGTTACAGTAACTCATGAGATAATCTAGCTCTATTGAGGGGGAATGGTATTAAAGGGAGAGGGGTATTAATGTATTAATGCGATGTGTGGCGGGTCCTACAATAAGAAATGTCTGGCAGCGGCCATTCATGATACCTGGGACAATGCCGAACATTTTACAGTAACTTTCATCAGGTTAACTCACTTGATAATCTAGATCAATTTTTGGGGGACAGGAATATCATATTTTCTTTTTCATTTAATTTCTTTTTTTGTAAGATACCAGCAAGATAGTCAAAATTGGATTGTACAGT